>NW_022158372.1:0-159301 GCF_006535985.1 Synchytrium microbalum
CAACAACCGTTGAACGATGAGAGAGAGAAGGACGTTCTGACGAGTTTAAAATTGGATTTCGACTAATTTTAAGGCTCCGGATTTAATAAACTTGATTTATATTCCTACACTATTATCTACATAGAGTTCACGTTCAGGCAAACAAAAGTAGATCGTCTCACAAATCACTGTATGGCCTTTGTCAAGCTCCTCGTGTATGGTTTCAGCTGCTATCCTCTTGGATGTTGGAACATGGTCTTTTGCCGTCTAATGGTGATCCGTGTCTGTATGTTGGCAAGTCTAGTCATGGTCAAGACATCTATGTCCTAGTACATGTTGATGACTTTTTGATCGCATCGTCTTCTGCAGAAGCAATTGCTGAACTAGAGTCATCCTTGGAGTCATCGTTTCGTTTTAAGAAGGGAGGGGACCTTGTATGGTTTCTGAACATCAACCTCGAACGTGACTAAAAGAAGAATCAAATCTACATGTCTCAAGTCAAATATGTTGACGACATTCTCGGGGCATTTGGAATGACTGATTGTAATGCCCAACCGACACCTCTAGCACCAGGATATGATACTCCACAACCAGACTCACCACCTTGTGACAAGCCTAAATATCAAAAGGCGATTGGAATGCTGCTCTATTTAGCACGGTGCACTCGACCAGACTTAATGACTGCTGTCTCAATTCTGGCCAAGTACTCATCTAATCCTACCCAGTATCATTGGGCTGGTATCATCCATATCCTTAGCTATGTAAAAGGTACTCGTGAATACCGACTAAGTCTTGGTGGTGCCGATCTGCTAGTTTACTCAGATGCGGACTGGGCCAAAGACGTCAAAGTGATAGGAAGTGTTGGGAATGTGATACAGTAAACTGTAACACCTAGCACAATGATAGATGGTCTATACTTGGGCACTCTGGTGCCATAGTACTACACCAGAGGACACTGGTCAAACAAACCGTAACAACCTCGATACTAGTCAACTTCATGCTACTCCTCTACTTTCAACGAATTCACTACGCCAACAAAATGACAGCCGGGATGCTGACACGAACGTGTCATTCGAAGCAACACACATTGACTCTTCATCATCTTCTTCTTATGGGTATCAGTCACCAGCATCAAGTACTGTTGGGTCTCAACCACCAGAATCAACGGTTGTGGGTGTACGTGCCACCAGAATCAAAGCACAGAACGCAAATGCGTATAACAAGAAGAAGAGTGAATGAAGCATGTGATGATGTCAAAATGAAATCTATATTAAAATCCATCTGTCAACCTAATCACCGTCGGCTGTCAAACTTGAACCGAGGTACAAAAGTAAGGTTTAGAAAAGTTGTGAACTCATCTTGCTAAATCTTGACTTACAAGCTAAAGGAGAAAGGAGAGAAGTATATTATATGCATATTATTATATTCATTTTCATTGTCTATATCTACATACACTTGGCTTATAAGCTAAAACTCGGTTCAGGACACTACGTGTCAGGTTTGATCCTCCGTCAGTGTTCTTTCTTTGTGTTAGATAGGATAAGATGGGATGGCGAAAATCATCCCATCCGGATGCAAGCCTAATTTGAGGGGGACTTCAATGACTTATATGCCTGGTCACTTCGCTTGAACGTGGGCGAGGTGAAGAGAGACTGGCGAAAGTCTCTTAAGCTCGAAATATCACGTCGTAGTTCTTTCATCTCACCAACCAAAAGCGCGCTTCTACTCAAGAAATCCCTTTACCAGACAGCCACAGGATAGATTTTGCCCGTTTTCAAAATTGTATATTTGGTTGTTTCATTTTGTTATTTCATCTTACATTCTTGGAATCTAAGATAACAAATTTCTTATCTGTATTGAATTCGATTTTTGATTTCTTGTCGGTTGAGGTTAAATGATGATGCCGGGGAGCAGTTTTAGAGGTCGGAATTTTCGAATCTAATAGCAACAGAACGAGTCAGCATTCCAACCTCGACGCCGTAAAAAAGCGATGTCACAAGTGGATCGGATACTTACAAAATAAGTCCAAGGATCAGTTGCATAGATCCGTTCATCTCCCTCAAACATCATAATGTTCATGGTACCTCTCCTGTGGAAGACTACCGTGTTTGCTAAACCAAATACCGCAGGCGTTGCAAAGGGTCTAGCCATAGCGGAAGCGAATCAGGTTAGCCAACCGAAAAAAAACAAAGAACATGACTCGATTTGTATGTACCTTGCTTCCAAGAGGACCTTTACGCAGCGTTGGCGTGAACTTGCCAGACAAGAAACACCAGCTACATTTCCAGTTTTTACGGAATTCTAGTAGTAGAGTGAAGAGTTTAGATATCAGTTCAGCTGTATTTAGTCAACCCATGCAAAAAAATGAGGCACTGCGATATTCTCAAACACTGTCGTTCGAACATGGTCGTTCAAATCTTGTATTCTCGCTCCTACTGTGCTTACCTCCAACTTCAATACTTCCATCGGCATTAAACATTTGCGCACTAGCACCAAACCCACGATGTTTCTTCAGCGGTGCACCATCAGCATCAAACTTGGTAGGACTGGGTGTCGCAGACCCACCACTCGACTGTCCACCATGTCCATGCCCATTGTTGCTAGCAGTCAGCAATACCAACTGTCGAGCCAACAATTCAGTATCAACGGGAATAGGTGATGCTCTCTTGTTGCTCTTTTTGGGTTTAGGTGGTCCCAATTGTTGATGGTGTTGAGAATGTGACTGTTGTTGCATTAATGCAGCATCGTGTATTGAGGCTTGTTGCGACATAGTGTAAGGATTCATTGGCATGTGCAAGAGCTGGGGAGGGAGTGATCCGTTCATGTTTCCAAACATGGATGGAATCAGTGACAGGCCTCCGTATTGCAGTGGTGGAGATGGATATGATGGGGAGAAGGGTGCAAATGGTGATTGCTGGAATTGGAAATAGGCCATTGGTTGAGATGATGAGGCCGATTGTTGTTGCTGTGTTTGTTGTTGTTGTATGGTACCGTTGTTATTATTCGGTTGACGTAAGCCAAAATTCGGTGGCATTATCATCTCATTCTGTTGTTGCTGCTGGTGTATATGATGGTGATGGTGGTGGGCTGATTCATCTTGTAATGGTTGTACTGGACCATTTCTGTCAACTGACGACGAAATGGGCATAGGTGATGACGTGTTGTTTATAATAGGATGCTCTTGCATGTCGAGACCTGGGGATGGAGTCGGCAGGTATTTGTGGACGTGTTCCCTTTGAATACGTAACTCTTCTTCATTGGGCATATAGTTTTGGTAGGGGACTTTTTGAGGAGGCATCATCATACGGTTTCGGGTTGCTCTCATATTGTCGAAGGCAGAGTTGGTCATGGCTGCGGCCATTGAATTGGTTGTTGTTCGAGTGACTCGAGCTTGGTTTCGTCGTGCTCGTCTAAGGAAAAGGCGTACATGAGCATCACAGCAATGATAATTTGAGACGTGGTAGTGTAACAGCCAGAAAATACGCTCCGGGACGGAGCAACGATAAACATCACTGGCGATGGTCACTGTAACTCTCACCCACACACTCTCTCAAACACTTCTCTCTCCTACTGCTCACCTGTTCTCGCGTTCCTTCTCCTTTGACAACCTCTCGATATCCTCTTCAGTCAATTCCTGCAAAGTAGGCTGCCATAACACTTCAGTACCCTCATTACGAACAGGTGCAGATACAAGTCGGTCAAAAGGCAGAGGCTTGGGAGCCGACTCGAATGCCAGACGAGCATGAGCAACTTGCTCACGTATCGAATGGGCTATAGCAGGTTGGAATTCACCACCGATACCGAGATCTGCACATAATTGTTTGGCAAAATCTTCTGGTGATGAATGAGAAGTTGCGAAGAGTGGCCATTCGAACTGGTCTGTTAAGTGGAGGTTTCCAACGTTCAAATCCAGCTATATGTAAGAGAGAGTGAGATAAAGCAAGAAAAAAAGTTGACGCGGGTGATGCATCACTTTGTCGGTGCAAAACCATGCGTTTTGTACCTTGACAATAATACGCTCAGTATCATCAACTTGATAATGAGCGTCTTCATCTTCTACAGCAGTAGCCAGCTCTCTGATTTGTTCACGAATGGCACTAGCAATCATTGGTGCGAATTGTTTGGCAACAGCTTCTGGAACATCCATGTCCTGAACCTGCATGTTTGCAAAGTGTTCTGGAGTGATGTGGGCTTCTATGCATCAGTGTGTGTAATGGGGTTAGCAATTGGGGATACATAGATGTAGTCTTGGTTTTTTTGCATGTTCCTACCATGAACATTCCAAGTAAATTGGTCCTTGAGTTTGATGCCATCGACTTCCAAATCCAATTTGACGGGCACCAATTTGACTCCATGGTTTGCAACTCGTTGGAGATCCTGTTTTTTGCTGAATGAATGAGAAGAGAGTTTAGCTTAGCGGGATTTTGGTAGTTTGCAACCTTTCGAGATCTCCATATAGTTCACCAAAGCAAGGAGAAGCATATGGATCTTTTTAGCGCTCTCCCTTCTTGTTTAGATACAAACGCGTGTGTTGCGAGACTTCATCCAAGTTTGGTTGCAAGTTGCGACAGATGGATAACCAAAGCACACCAAGCGACGGGATATGCAGTAATACTCACAATAGGAGATGACTGGCGGGTTTCCTGCTCTTGTTTGTCTTGTATGGGATGTGGGACAGATGAGGAGCAATGATCTTTGGTTGTTGATGAGGATCGTCTATGGGTCCATCCGAGGCATCGTCGTGGGTGAATTCATCGTGGTTGTCGTTATTGTCGTCGTCGTCCGAGTCTGACAATTCAGCCTGCTGGACGTATGCCTGGCGGGAGTAGATATTGATGCCTCTTTCACTCGGAACTACTGGCATTTTATACACTAGAGGATGGGGATAATTAAACGGTGGTTAGTAAATCGTAGCTAGTATGACGCGTATCGAGTTATTTCTGTCTTGTTTTCTATACCTTCTTGTTGTGATCTGTGAGGGGATTGATTAATTGTTAAATGTTGGTTGGAAACGAAGGTCGAGCTGTTGCGAAGAACCTCTCGCAGATTTTTTGCGAGACTCTGGATGAACTACGCGGTTAACACGGTATTTGGCTACAAATGATGATTACTTCTTTGGCATCTAGATCTGTCTTACTCGTGGCAACTCGTACTCGTACATTCGCTCAAAGGTCGACTGTGCTGCTGCGGCATCAAATTTCTATAGTAGAGACAGGAAAACTAGTAGATGACAATCCATTACCATATGCAAACAATACTCAAGTATCAAGTACTCGCATTCCATCTCCCATTCCATCACAATCGCCAACATCAACTCCGAGTGATCCAATCCAATCGACCACAACTCCAATATCAACACTCAGTAATACCACGTCATCCAGTAATGTGGCTTCTAGTAATCCCACGTTGAACGTGCCTGCTACCACTAGTACTACCAGTAATACATCGTTGGAACGTCACTTTGATTCTCAGAGATACGTGGCCATGATGGTCAAGGAAGACTTCACTCCTCAACAGGCTGAAGCAATCATCAGTCTCGTCTCTGAAGCCATACAAGAGAGGTATGGAGTCGTTCATCGTGTAGTCTACGGATGATTTGCTTCTCACATAATGTACACTCAACATGTAGTCTCAATGGCGTAACGCGAAACATGGTGAAAAAGACATCTCACGAGGAAGCTGTGGCCGAATCCACCTCCGAATTCGAGGACTTGCGTAAAGACATTACCATAGTCGAATCAGGAGACAGTACCTCTCTTCGAGTAGAGCTAGAAAAGATAAAAGCTGATACAGACAAGCTAAGAACAATCATACAAGAAGAAGTAAATCGTGTCCATGGGGGCATAAGGCTGGATATCAGTCTTGACAAGAGTAGAGTCAAGACTGAAGCTGAAGTGGTGTCAAAGGACATTGTTGCTGTCAATGAACAGATTGATTTTGAGATTAAGAAGCTTACCGAGAGGATGGGGAAGATAGACAGTGATCTGAGGGCTTCATTGTTTAGTGAGTGAGAGAGCTTGATCTCTATGCATCAATTGTCGCTTCGGGGTATTTTGTTATATGCTCACATCGATCTGAGTATAGGCTTCATGGGAGCGGCCTTTTCATTCTTTGTAGGTGAGTACACATGTTCAGCGCAGAAATTTTGAACGTTTAGCTCTGTAGCAGAGGGTTGTTGAATGCGTATCTATGTGTTGCGGAAAAGTCTATCTATGTGTTGCGGAACTATGTCATATGCACTGTCTAACTGCTTTATGTTCAGTGACGAACGATATATGCAGTGTCGAACTGCGATTCAGTGACGAACGATGATCTACACCGTACTTATAACTCATCTTTTATAGTTTACAAACTCCACGCCTCATATCAAGCAAGAAAAGAGTCTCGAACAACGTGATTTACACGTTATATATACCATAATTCACGTACAATTTGTAATTTGAACCATAACATGCACTCTCACAAAAACACATGCACACTTCGCATTTCCGTCCCAAAACCCCAACAATTGGTAGTTCTGAGATGGTGGGGCCAACTGATATCAGGGATGCCAGTCCTGTGCCATCTAAGCGAAAGCACCATATCTCTTATAACAAGTGCCATAGACTCGTCAAGGCAAGTTGTTCAGTATGCTGAAAGTTTTCGTAAACGAAAAAAAAAAAAGTTGGTCTAATAGAGGAAGCCCCACAATGCTGCAACAGACCCAATTACAATCCAAATCATATTTATACTACTCTTAAACAGCAATCTAATTTTATTTCCTTACAATAGGAATCAGTAGACAGATTCAATCTCGCAACAGACTTCAAACCCGACATTCTGGTCGCAATCGGAGGTGGCGGCTTCCTCCCCGCCCGCATCATGAGAACCTATTTAAAACTAGCTTTAAACCGCAACGTCCCCATCCAAGCTATCGGGCTAGCTCTCTATGCATCCTCTGAAGAATCGCCGGATACTGAATCCCCTCTACCGGAAGTCCAAAAGACACAATGGCTGGATTACCAGGTGTCGACGCCCTCTAATCTGCTGGGAAAGAGTATATTGATTGTCGATGAGGTGGATGATACAAGACGGACGTTGGGATTTGCTGTGCAAGAGTTGAGGAAGGATGCTGATATGCAGAGGGTCAAGTGGGAGGCTGATCATCCTGGTCAGGTTGCGCCTGATACTCGTATAGGTATGTTTAGTTGTATCTTTGTGTAGATTGGGGAGCAGATTGAAGTGAACTGTTGAAGCTTGCGAATTTCAAAACTGCTTTTTTTCGCTTCATTAACTCAACCCCACTTACAACGCAGGCGTATTCGTCCTCCACAACAAGATGAAAAAGAAAGAAGGCACACTCCCCGAATATATCATGAACGGAAACTACTTTGCTGCTGAAGAGCATGAAGATATCTGGCTCGCATATCCATGGGACGCTCTAGATATCGACGCTCACACCGAAAAGGCCCTTGAAGAAGAAGCTGCTGATCGAGCTCAACAAAATGGTGCTGTTGTTGGTAATGGTAAAAGTGGTAATGGTGTGTTGAATGGGAATGGCAACCATCATTAGCATTTGCCAACTGTATAGAAAATCAAAAATGGAGGATTCAAGGGAGAGAGAAGGGTCGTGAGCTCTCTCGGTATTATAATTTGTGGTGCGCTGGCTTAGATTTTGGAGAATTGGACTTCTGTTGCAAAGGAGATTGTATATACATGTTTTTTTGTGTCTTTTTAAGAAACACGGATTGAAGTGTTAAAGACCATATGGGATCACTTGTTTTTGATTGTTGGGTTAACGTATCGTTTTAAAGTTTGAAGAAACAGAGCTCTTACAGATCGATGCCGCATAGACTACTGGAATATGTATTGGGGAAAAAGCTACTGATCGAGCTAGACAACACCTGCAGAATTGTGGTGTTTGCTGGTGGTTGGTAGTTGGTGTGTAGACTGTGTTGACTCTCATGGGATTCAGAGTTTGGCGGATATTCGTGCTTCATGATACTGTGTACTTACTACTCGCCACATAGTGAATCCCTCCACCACAATTTACTCAGTGGTCAGCTTTCAAAGTGCCAGAAAAATCGTATCAGCTGGACAATAGTGTATTTGCCGAATTCTTGCTGATGTGAATGATACCAGACGGACCTTGGTGTTTGCTGTGCAACAGTTGAAGAACGATGCTGATGTGGGACCATTAAGTAAGATGGTCATCATCATGATCAGGAAGGTATTCGCATAGGTATGCATTGTGTCTCTGTACCTGTGTGGGATTTGAAAGGGATTGAAGTGAATAGCTAGATGACGTTGCTCTCCCGAATGATGTGATGGTAGAAGTTGTTAACATATACGAATCAATTCTCGATGATATTGCGCATGCCAGAGGTGACAAGAGTACTACAGCACCATCTGATCAAACAGAGACAAGTGTATGGCTCCACCTCATCTTGGGAGCGGACGATCTGGTCTCGTCTGATCCAATACGTGAATTTGTTCGATCCGATGGTATCGTCGAGGATTTGAAGCAATGCATCGTCAAACGCATATTCGCTGAAGAATTAAAGCTTGTCAATATCGCTCGAGTTCTCCTATTCAAGGACTCTGACCTCACCGCAAAAGACTTATTGGGCGTCAAAGTCGATTCCTTTGCTACTCATTCTTCCAGTTCCATCTATGTTACTACTGGGTATGCCTTTCAATGTGCTCCTTCAAATGGCTTAGGTGCCTCGTTGAATCGTTAGGTAGTTACTCTAACAACACTGTTCCAACCTTTTTAGTCTGTACTTGTTGGAATTACGTGATAAGAAACGCAAAGATGCTGAAGTGGCTAAAGGTGCTACAAAGAACCGCGAAGGAGGTGTTTGAGTTGCCTAAGTGATGTATAGAAAGAATAACAAACGACAAAGGTTGCTGTAAAAAGGTGAAAATGTAGAGGTGAAGAGCGGCTATAAAGTAGGGTACTGTAGAAAAGGTTGACAAACGAAAGCTGGTGTTGTAAAAACAACAGGGCTTTGAAGGTTGTTATTGTATATAAAGATCTCAAAACTTGATCTCCACGATAGGTTCGGGTTGCTGTTGCAGCGCGATAGACGAGAAATAATTAACTTGAAACTTACTTCTCACAAAGGTCTATTACAGAACAGTATCTTCTTTTCCAAACTAAAACCGTTTATATTGAAAAGGGATGATTATAACAAGTGCTTGCGTTCCTTTCAAAGTTTAGGTGTTGTTGTCTGTTTTTGCCCACTAGGCAGTTTACCAGTGTCTACAATCTCCAAGATCAAGTTGGCTACAGGCAACATTAAGCCGGCCGCATTGTTGGCTGAAGAATTTTGTCGCAGGGCAGTCCTAGCTGCTATTCCTTGGAAGACTACTCCCAACTAGAATGTGAAGGAAGAGAATGTTAGTTATAGTACGAATACTCAGTATAGTTACTGCGAGGATACAAAAAAAGCCATCATCTACATCAGTATGAACTGTTTGCCAGGCACTCTTCACAAACCACACTTACTCTGAATATAGCAAATGCTACAGCAAACGAGAAGCCCGGTATGGGGAACGGACGCCCGACTTGCTTGCAATAGTATTCAATCAACTCGTCCGCTTCGGGAACAGGAAGTGGTCTCGGAAGGTCTAGGTAGCCTCCTAGGCTTTGTGGGAGGTACCAGTTCAGGAAGGTGTTTGCTACATCCGATAGTGGATGACCCAACTATTGTTGTTGAGTAGATGGGCGTTAGTAAAAAAATAGGTCATGTAATAAAGTAATGCAGTAGAGGGAACTTGCTGTTGACATCTCCCAATCGAGAGCGGCGATAATGACTGGTTTCTTAGGATCGAACATCTACTAGAACGAGGC
Organism: Synchytrium microbalum; assembly: GCF_006535985.1. Classification (NCBI taxonomy): domain Eukaryota; kingdom Fungi; phylum Chytridiomycota; class Chytridiomycetes; order Synchytriales; family Synchytriaceae; genus Synchytrium; species Synchytrium microbalum. The sequence goes on from NW_022158372.1 coordinate 9,815, forward strand.
TGAGGTTATATCATATGCATGAAAGGATAACGTCTTGCCTTTTTGCACAAAGCACAACAAAAAACGCAGCATCAAAAGCCTTTCATACCAAATTATCAGACTTGGCATCTCCATGAATCAAACAATTCTCATCCTTTATCAGATTCTTTTGAAACCACGCTAGCATATCGTCAAATCTGGGCAACATTCCAACAGGAACTCCGGTCTCAACGTCCTTAGTTGCTCCCTGGACAGACGATAAACCCTTCCACATGTTTATCTGTCTTTCGTAAAAGCCCGATCTCTTTGCATATTGTCCTAGACCGACTGCATCGACGTCTACTTTATGAAGTGCCGCGAGGACGTCACAGATTCCGTGGTAGTGGGCTCGACGCTGGTCAAATGAGAGGTCAGGTAATAAGGCGTCTGGGTAAACACGGCCTTCTTTGACTAAGGTTTGAGACAACGTCAACCTCGTTTAGATGGGGAGTGTTTCGAGGTGCCATTCTCGACAAACTGGGAAAAAACACTACCAACAGTCGATACTCACATTCCATGACATAGAATTCAGTCCCAAGAATACTCTTATCCATACACAGAAAGTATACTTTCGGCACAGGCACCTTCGTATGCTTGTACAGAGCATCAATGACCTTAAACTCTCGGTCCACACGATGTGCAGTTTGTGACAGAAGATTTCCCGGTGGACGTCTTCTTACGACGTATTTCTTTGAAGAGGCATCAGAGACGTAGTATGTTGGGTTAGACTGTCTATAGGATAGAAAACAGTTTGTCAGACTGGTTGACAACTTAGAACTGCGACAACATGACATACCCAAGTTTGAATTGAGCAACACTTAATGGCAATGACAGTTCTGGGATGCGTGCTTTCATGTAGTGTCCAAGCTTTTTGGTATCGATTTCATGCCTGTAAGAAGTGTGTGAGCCAAAAAAAGGCAACGGTTGTTCGTGTTGTAGTTGTGATGTCATTCAAGGTTCGTTGCCAAAGTGTACCTTATCTGACCAGATTCCTATAGTTTTAAGGTCTCGGTTGGAAATACAAAGAATGGATGCTTCTCTTTCAAGTTGCTTGCCTGGCCGTGAATGTTGGTGCCTTTGTTCGACAAACTCATCTTTCCACGTTTAATTGTAATGCGATCGGTGGCAAGCTCTTACAATCCTATGTTTGATTCTTTATGATTGACAGATCTGCGGCGTCTCCCCAAGCTCAAAAATGCTCGAATTTACGGACAGCTCTTGTCTCACCTTAGGTTTTGTTGAGAATTCGGTATTTGACATCATCCAACTCGACCATGGCAGACGAACACGGATTAGGAGGCGGCACCACGGCGGTTCGCGCAGCGTAAGTCTGTATTCTTGCTCTCTGATTTGCGACAATTCCCGTTTCTTGAGCAAGCGTCCAAAATTGTTTCTTGAATCTAACATTGCTGCACAATAGGCACGTTTTCGATGAGAGCAAGCTGGAAAACTATCTAAAAGCCCATTTAGAAGGCTTCGTTGCGCCACTACAAGTAAAACAGTACGTTGAAAACGCTTGGATCTTGTTACATCAAACACCCATCAACACTTCTCTTTCAATCAATCAGATTTAACTTTGGCCAATCCAACCCTACGTACTTCTTGACTGCAGGCGTAAGCATAACATGTATCGTTCGAAACCATGCTTCGTTCTATATCTGGATTTGCCTTCCTTGCAAACTCATACCACACACACCAACGTTTTAGGATGGCAAGAAATACGTCATGAGGAAGAAACCACCAGGCAAACTCATCAGGTACTTGATTTGCTCTACTATACAAGAGTATTCGCAATCAGATTCCTCCGGCTTTAGTCACAAATTCTGATGAGACTCCATCAACATCTAATCTAGCCCAACAGCGCATAAAGTCGAACGAGAATTCAAAATCATTGATGCTCTGTATCGTAACTCAACTGTGCCTGTTCCTCGTGCATACTTCTTATGCAAGGACGAATCGATTGTTGGGACTTTCTTCTACGTATGTTGGCACGTTGGAAAGCTGTTCTTGTTTGCCCACAAATTCTCAAAGCTTCCTTGTTCTTTAGGTTATGGAGTTCTTGGAGGTATGAATATTTGCATTTGCTATGGAATGGTGACTTTGCAAGGGACAAGAGTTGCATTGCAAGACATCATTCGAAAATAGCACGTCACTCAGCAGATCACTCACTCTTCCTGCACAAAGGGAAGAGTATTCATAGACATACACCTTCCTGCCGTCCCTCTAAAAATGCGAGAAACCTAGTAAGTTATAATTTCTTCTCAAAATGTACAGATGTCAGTACTAATATGTCTCTCCTAGTTACTTTGAAATGATGGACGTACTAGCTCGTCTCCACAAAACCGATATCAAGAAGGCCGGCCTCACAGATTATGGAAAACATGGTGGATTCTGTACGTTATTGAGTCCTATCATCGAGCCAAGGAGTCTGATTTTTTGGCTCTGCCAACAGTTTTTCTTATCGGTTTTCAACGACTTAGATAACAGACAGCTGGATCTATGGTCTGTTCTAGCAAGAACACAAGCACAAGTCAAAGATGTCGACACGGGCAAGGAAGTTGGAATGCCACCACGATTTGACGAGATGATTCAATGGTTGAGACGAAATATGGTTAAAGATGAAACTGTCATTATGCATGGAGATTATAAGGTTAGAGCAGTGATATGAAAACCCAAGGATGGCTTTGACTCCTCGTATCTGACACGTTTCTTGTCTTATAGCCTGACAACATGTGAGCTTACAAAACGGCCAAACCCCTCCGTAAGAATCATTCTGATAACGGCATATGTTGATTTAGGATGTTCCACCCTACAGAACCACGTGTAGTTGGTGTTTTGGATTGGGGTGAGTTCCTAATTAAATGATCTTTGATTATATTTTTGCTAATATTTCAAGCTCACACTCAATTCTTGTCAGAAATGTCAACAATTGGACACCCTCTGGCAGATGTAGCTAATTTCACAACGTACTGGTATGCAACCAGCGGAAACTCTACCACTCGAGCTGGTTTAATGGACCAACCACGTCCTCTTGATATACCTGAAGTTGATGTAAGCGCTTTTTTGCTTGTGAGACGCGTGCTTTGAAGTCACACGTGTTTAACTCGAATTTTCTTCAGGTCTTGCTGAAATACTACTGCTCCAAAGTCGGAAGACCATATCCAATCCCACGTTGGGAGTTTGCTGTCGCTTTCGCTAAATTTAGGGGTGTGGTTATCGTGCAGGGAATTGCAGGACGTGTCGCTTTGAGGCAAGCAAGTTCCCCAGACGCTATGCTCATTGCGGATAGAATCGTGCCTCAGTCAGAGGACTTTTTGGGTTATATGAAGTCTGTTGGAGAATTGTCTGATGCGCCTAAGCTTTGAGGATGTGATAAGGGTTTTAATAAAACGAGTTATAGGATGTGACCTGTTCAGTGTGTGTTTTTGGCACAAGAATGCGTTAGATTACTGGTTGGAGATAAGTCACAAGGCTTTAAATACGCGAATTATAGTATAGTCGGTGCCAGCGTACAGCGATCGATAGGAACGTGTTGAAGAATTCGAATGTAGTCCTGCATGACATCATTCCCTTGCTTGTCGAAATTCAAACTTGCTGAATATGAGCTCTACTGAGGATGTAGTTGGCGCTGTTCGTCAAGGAGTAAGTTCAAAATCGAGGCTGATAGTTTGATGGTTTTGTTTGTAACAGTTGTAAGTTCGTGCAAACGCTGACTTTTTGTACGGTTTTGAATTAGCATGACTTTGACCACCTGAAGTTTGAACGTAAGTAGCCAGTCGAGTCGTTATTAGTGATCATAAATCGAATTTGAGTGCCCTTGAGTCGTAATTGGTTTGAAAATCGTGGTTCAATACCACGTCAAACTCCCAACATTTTACATCACACTGACACGAACTTGATCTTTATAGAGTACTTGGCTTCTCACATCAAGGAACTCAAACTTCCATTAATTATCAAGCAGGTAATCTGATCTTGATGTGATCTAGCTCGAAAACTTCCACACAATGTGTTTGCAACAACCCCACAACTTCACAAGTCGCACTTGCAACCCTCACACACGAACTAACACTCTCCCTACTTGTTTTGCACCCAATATAGTTCGTATACGGCCAAAGCAACCCCTCCTTCTTCGTCGAAGACCAAACAGGCTTCAAACTAGTCATCCGCAAAAAACCACCAGGCCAACTAATCTCTGCAACCGCTCACAAAGTCGATCGAGAATACCGCATCATCAAAGCCCTACATGATAACAGTGATGTGCCAGTCCCCAATGCATACCTGCTATGTGAAGATGAGAGTATAATCGGAACCATATTCTACGCTATGGAGTTTGTTAAAGGGAGGATATTTGTAGATGTGTTGCTGCCGACGCTAAAGACACCGAAATTACGTGAAGAGTATTATTTCTCTATGCTGGATACGTTGGTGAGGTTTCATAAGACGGATATTAAGAAGGTTGGGTTGGAAAAGTATGGGAAGCATGGAGGGTTTTGTAAGTATTTCAGTCATCATTCAGTGGTGTATACTGTCAAACAAGGCCTAACCGAGTGTACATCTGTAGACGAACGACAACTGCAATTATGGTCTGGACTCGGAAACCAGCAAGCCAAAGTTCAAGATATCGACACTGGCGCAGTTGTGGGCCAGTTGCCACGATTTGACGATATGATATCATGGTTTAGAAGAAATATGGTTAAAGATGAAGTTACACTGATGCATGGTGATTACAAGGTATAGTGAAGAAAAGGCTTTGTTTTAGATTTTATGACGAGGGACCTAACACCTTGACTATGCTTCGACGATGCAGCCAGATAACCTGGTGTTTGATGCTAATACCTCCAAGATCGTCGCAGTGCTGGACTGGGAGATGTCTTCAATAGGGGTATGCTGTTGAATGCAACAACTTCGAACCATCAACTCACATTCCTGTTATGTGGCACAGCATCCATTGGCAGATCTGGCCAACTTTACCATGTCAGTCGCTTTGAATTATTTCACCTGAAAAAATCCGAACTAGAACGTTACTCCTTCGTTTAGGTACTGGTACATCCCAGCATTCGGCGGCCGTGTCGGCCTCAAAGACATGGCCCGTCCACTCCCCATTCCCGAAGTAGAAAGTCTACTCAAATTCTACTGTGACCGTGCAGGACGACCGTATCCAATCCCGAAATGGAATTTCGCAGCTGCTTTTGCCCTTTTCCGTAACGCACTGATATCACAGGGTATTGCGGCTCGGTTGGCGAGACGGCAGGCGTCGAATGCTTCTGCAAAAGAGGCTGGGTCGAGATTTGGGACGCTGAGTGGGTTGGTGTTGGAGTTTGTGGATGCTGGAGATCTTGACAGTGGTCGTGGTAGAAGTAAAATGTGAAGGAATATATAAATAAAAGGTCTGGTTATCTTGACAAGAACGAATGCGTACGATACAACGAAGCCGAACATCTTCTAAAGCATCACTTGAAATTCAATAAGAATTCTCGCTTGCTTTTCGTTGCGCAGCTGTTAGCGAGTCGAAAAAGTTAGGTTAAAACAGTGACAAGGTTGATTTTCTCCATGTCTTTGCTTCTCATCCAGAATTGATTACAGACGATCAAAGTGTGCTGGTGTTGGAGTACGTTGATAGTCATGCAGAACAGTCCAGGAACATCGTGACTCGGTTTCAGGAGTCGTCAAAGGACGAGTTTGCATGCCGAATCCTTAAAAAGTCGCTGCTGAACCTCGCTAACAAGGGTGCATCCTTAACAACCGACAATCAATCCTAAACCACAAAGTGAACGGACGATTGTGTACACACAGATATACATATTTGTACAATGCGCTTCGTTTATGAAGCCCTCATAAAATAATATATTTGCAATCAATTCCAAACATTTGACTGTTCACCTCTTCATCATCTTGAGACTCACATCTTAAAACCAAATTTGGCTACTTAGCCCCGTCAACAATATTGAGCACAACTTTCGTAATGCTTTGGGAGCAATTCAAAAAGGCTAAAGCAAGAGAAAGAGTGAACTCCAAAGTGTACAAAAATTCTTCAAAACTACCTCACACTTCCAAGTCCAACATTAAACCCCAACCAACTCACACTTGTTTCAAATATGAGCAACAGAACGGCGACGATTCTGACCGATTGGCTTGGAGAATTTAGGTTGCTGTGGGATTGGCACTCGGGCTTTAGGAGGAATAGGCCTTGACTTAACGCCCCTCCTCACATCAGATCCAGCAACCCCGCGACTACGTTCAGCATCTTGTTGCTTTTGACGAGCATAATACGCTTGAGATGCCACGTAACGATTGTAGTAGGCGGCCCGACGCATATTTCGGTAATAGCGGAAGGCCTAGAAGGATTGAAATGTGAGCTTCGAAGTTCAATCAAGTTTGAAAATTAAACACGTGCGTCGATTTGCACGCGAAACTTGTTTACCTCGCCAATAGATTCACCGGCACTAGCAGCACTATCATAAATAGCAGGGGCGATTGCTAATAGGATATTGCCGATCAGGGTAATTGGTAACAGAGCAATAGTCACTAATTCAGCAATTCAGAGTTAGATCCAATCATGGCACCCATTTGCGATACTTTGCTTACTGGTCAGGCGTAAGAAGAAAACCAGGAGAGGGACGAATTCAGTCTTGACGAAACGACGTTGCAACTTGTGACTTGGGTGGTCATTGCCATACAAGGAATCAACCGAAGTTGGAGGTTGGTGGAGATAGTTGATTGCTTGGAAATGCGTTATAGCAGCTCCTGCGATTGCGACAGACATGTTGGTGTATTGATGGAGGGTTGAGATATGTGGATTTGTGTTTCGAAGAAAGTTGGGAGTCAAGTTTGGGATTTGTTTCAGTGTCGGCAGTCTCAGGATCTTGTTTCGAAGACGGGTAGGTATACGCACAACAGTTCACGGATTTTCCTTCATGGATGCGATAAAGATGAAATTCAGGTGTAGTTGTTTTGAACGTGATTCTTCCCCACACGTTTAGATGGTTTCAACAAAACTTGATGTCTCGCTTCCTGAGCTTTCTGAAGAGCTCCCAAGAGCTATGGCGTAAGAATCCACCACAAAACATACTAGGAATTCTAGGAAATGAGTCTGCCGGTAAGCCTTCATCGTCTTGAAACCTCTCAAAGTTTTTTTTTACGCCGCTAGTTGATAGATCGCTCCATATCAAGTCTAATCATCTCTTCTCGTACCTTCAAGATCTGGACAGTATCGTCTCGGCAACCTCATATGCCTATCTTCTCGTAATTTCAAGCTCGTCGCATCGTCCAATCCTGCCCATCATCAACATTCCAAGAGTAGAGTTTCCGTTACGCACTGATGTGTCGCAAGCATTCAAGGCCGCCTTCTCGATACCCGAAACAGATACCGCTGCATCGTATCTCACATTTATAGACGACATACACGATATCATGCCGAAATGCTCGTTGGTGTTGGTCGATCATAATCAACTTCCCCCAACACAATCATCCATGGAAGCCAGCGTGGTTGGAATCATTGATCATCATGTGGACGGACAGTCTAGTATGAAGGCTTCTCCAAGGACTATTGAGGAAGTGGGATCGTGCACTACTTTGGTGGTCGAGGAGTATATGAAGCTTGGAGCGAGTTTGGATGGTGCTTTGGCGAAATGGATGCTGGGCCCTATACTCATGGTTTGCATACGTTTGCACCTATTTCAGCTTCATAATGGCTTACTTCATAATGGCATCTGACGTGTTTCTATGTATAGGATACTGTAAATTTACAACCAGATAACGGTCGAACGACAAACAGAGATATCCAGGCAAAGGACTTTCTAGTCTCCATAATCGCTGAACCATCATTCGACACAACGAAGTGGTACAATATACTCCACAAAGCCAAATTCGCAGTCTCGCATCTTACTACCGACGACCTCCTGAAAAAGGACTTTAAGGAATTTGCAGTTTCACTACGAGGACAGCCTCTCAAACTAGGTATAAGCTCAGTAACGTGGTCCTGGGAAGAATGGACTCGTCGAGATGGTGGTTCGCAACGAGTTGTCAATGACTGTATAAAGTATGGAGAAAAAGAGAACTTGTCGGTCTTGATTGTTATGACTGCCTGGGACTCTGAGAGTTTGGGATTTCAGAGAGAGCTGGCGATTATATGGTTGGATGGGAGTAGGTCTGGGTATGAAGAAATTGTGGAGAGAATTGAAAGTTCTGATGAATTAAAGGTAGAGACTATAGACAAGAGCAGTAATAGTAACGGTGGAAATGAAGTGGGACGATGGCATATATGGAAACAACAGAATATCCGTGCCAGTAGGAAACAAGTACAGCCTATACTGAGTGCTATTATAGAAAAGTTGTGAACTTGCACTGGAAGCGAATAAAGACCTCATAAAAATTGTTGCTATGCGCCTTTTTTCTCGTTCGTAGTCAGTATTGAAATTTTATTTTCCAGCTGTCAAAAAAGCAGCTGCATTATTGAGTCGACAACAAGACTGTCTTGGCAATACTAGGAATCCCACCCGACAGAACAAACACCATCCAGTGTCCCATAGGTGCCAAATACGCATCCCTGGGAGTCTTCACACGTATACCATCATGATTACGCTCAACAATATCCAACTCAACAAATCTTTGATCCATATTCGTCGAGTGAGTGACTGTCGAATGGCAGATACCAAATCAATGGTAATTGCAGAAGGTGTTGAAATGGTGATTATATCATTATATCGAATGTTTGGTGGTATGCATGAGATAATTGGGCGTGGTGATGATGAGAAGAGATATGGTGGTGAGAAGACCTCGGTACGGTATTCGAAGGGTTGCGCTGCAGAACCATCATAGTTTTGCTGGTCTGAGCCAGCTGTAAGTATTCGACCATCAGGTAATAGTAGTGCTGTCGAGTGGTATAGACGTGGATAATGGAGCAAAAAATTCAGACGTTCAGATCAGTGGTTGGATGAAGGAGCAGACATACCACCACAGCAGACGCTAACACACTCCATTGACGTGAGACAGGACTATATAGATGGGCAGCATACTGAGGATTCCTAAGGTTGTGGTTACCTTGTTATTTTAGGTTGCTCCCAACCTCCTCTGTGTTTATTTCCAACTCTTTACCTAGCCTTGCTAAAGCCGGCTGGGCCATCTGAGAACAAAAAAAAGTAAGTTCGCGGTAAATGGATCATCGATTGTCACAATGTTCAAGCCGCTCATACCTGCACTTCCAGTCTGTGCACCATTGACAAACACAACATTCCCATCTGGCAGCAAGACCCCATCACCCATGACTCGTCCACCTGGCATGTTTTCATCAAACCACTGAGCGTTCTCGTCATCTGGAGCTATACGTGAGCCTAAGGACGAAGCTTGATTATCAAGCCTTGTCCCACCACAAATCATGACTTCAGCTTTGAAATTGTTGGCTTCACGTAGTGGTAATAGTACTGATGGAGACAAGTATGGGAATGAATGACTTGGATACAAGTCGGCGTGAATGAGGTCTGGGAGGTTGATTATGGCTTCCCAAGTTCCAACCTTCATAGTCATAGACTGAACACAAAATTCATCCTTGAATGTTAGTCGTAAGAGAAATATCGGTGCGCTTTTTGGCCACACACCAGAACCGATGCTCAATCGGCGTAACCAATGCCAACTTACGTGAGCTGCCGAAAAGATGAATACCCGCTGACTTGGCAGCACCATAACAACTGAATACGTATTATTAGGATACCCAGGTCGTAGTACCTGCAAGGGCACACTTCCTCGACCATCAGCAGGCCATATCTCGTAACTTGGATTGTTACGGGTTGGGTCTGTAGGTATATAAGACTCTAATAGGCCACCAACGATGATTAATCTAGACAAAAAAGTATTTGCGTCAAAGCGCTGATACAGGACGAGCGTTGTGGTAACCGTAATACCGTCCATCAGGTAATATGGATGCCGTTGGGTACCACCTGGTGGACGTCAACTCTCCAATATCAACCCATCCAGTAGTACTTGAATAGGTTCGTACAGCTTTACGACCATCTGCGATATAGTTGTTCGCAACATTATCACCGTCACCACCTGCTACGAATATGCTGCCATCCGCCATTTGAGCATGTCCTATAGATTCCGAATTCGAAGTCATTGCATGACTCTGCACGAGTATGATAATTAGATACGAACCACCACAAAATGGAGAAAACTTGACATGCTTGGCAACCCAATTCGAAGCAGTAGGATTTTGAGGATTCCATGTCATTTGAGTACTAAGCTCAGACTGTCCAATACTTGGTAAGAATGTATTCGGGTTTGGTGGATATAGTGAAGGATCGTGCAGTCCATGGAATCGTTCCCAGAAAAGGAGCAATGGTGCATCATCTGCGGATCCTGGCAGGATGGCCGTGTGAATACCAACTACTCCAGTAGAAGCTACGATATTCCATTCTCCTGTCGTAGATGGATCTGAATTCACGAAGGATAGACGTAGTATGATACCACATGTGATGATGGCGAGCTTGTTTTGAGCGTGAGATTCGAGGTGGAAAGGAGGTATCATTTCCGTCGTTTGACGGTTGGTTGCATATTTGTTTAAGTGTTGAAATGCTGTGAACATATCGTTGCTTGTCCTAAAAAGTTTGTCTCAAAGGGGTGCGAGCGGTTGTGAAAATGTGTGCGAAAATGACTGACACTATAGGTGACTACTCATGTCAAGAGCTTTCGGCAGTGGAAGACTTTGACAAAAGTGCAACGGATCGACGTGAGTACGAGTTCATGCTTGGTCGGTGTTGCAGTTCTCCACTGCGGCAAATTCACGAGTTTCGAAAATGTCATGGTCAACTTTCACTAATTGACGTGCGAGAGCTTGGAAATTATAGTTTTGAAGTTAAGTCCTAGATTAATTTGAAGGATTTTCCTTATGTCCAAATACGTCTTATATCTTGATCTCCCACAAAAAAAACTTCCGACTAAACCACATTTTGCACAGAAAACCACACAGCAGCCCCTTACCACCAGCTCAACCATGTCAGATGCAGCCGATGCAAGTAGTGACAGCGATTCTGTATCTCCTCGGACACCTTCTGAACCTTCAGAAGCATCTAACGAACAACCACAACAGCAGCCAAGAAAATCAGAAGTAGCAAATGAGGCACCAGCACCACAAGCTCAACCAGCCGAGGAAGAGGTAGACGAAGAGGATCAAGAAGATCCAGAGTCTCCAAAGCCTGAGGACGCGTCAGCTCCAGCTTCTGCTGGTCCCAATAAACAGGCATCAACATCAGCAACTCCATCACCAGCAAAACCAACGGTAGCTGAACCAGCTGCTAATCATGGGCTAGAGCCATTGGATCCTGAACGAGAAGCTCGTATATCTGCACGTAGAGTGAGAGTTGATGCCGCTAGAGCTGCGAGGGCTGCTGCTGAACATGTGGATGAAGGTATAGTACAGAAGAAGTAGACGGCTTTTTTTGCGTCAACTTTTAGATGTATAGTGTGTTTAAAGTCAATTTGAAACTAACAAAATTCATCTCTTGGTTTTTGTAGAAGCACCGGCTCGCCTAAAAGTCAAACAAGAACACGGCTCGACAATATTGACCAAAAACAATATGGGCAAAGGAAAGGCACAAATCGATGCATCCCGTCGTAAAATCCAATTAGAAAGAACGGGCGGAATGGAACTTGTCACCAACGTTAGAGTCGGTGTCGTGTCTCGTGAAGCTTCGCGAAGAGCTGAAGCTGAAAGGAGACTCAGCAAGTGGGTTCAGAGTGACAAGATCGCTCAAATGTCTGCTCAAGATGCCGGTTTGGATGAGCATGTTGAGGATAAGATTGGAATTAGCAAAGGACCTTATGCCTTGTTTGAGGTAATGCGATGAATCCCATGGCCAGTTCTTTTGTTGTTGACAACTCACAACCTTTGTGGACTCGTTAGCTTTTGAAACAACAAGAATCAGCATGTGATCGTATAATTGCTGCTAAAGATCGGCTGATTACCGAGTATGTAGCTGAAATGAAGGCTAGAGATGATGAATACGTCAAGGAGCTGAAACAAGAGGCTGAAGAAATAGGTAACAGTCTTATATTGAAAAGAATTTCGGTCTTTTGTTGTTAATGCCTTTTTGTGTAGATACCTTATTGGAGCGCATGGAGCAACAATACCAGACTTTCCGAGGAACGCTGCGAGAAGAATCTGAAAAGATTGAACGTGCTCTAGTACAATCGCAACATGAAATGATTGATGAGAACTCTAAGGAGATTGAAGGACTGCTGGAAGCTCGTCGTTCAGCTGAAAGGTATTTGAGGGTCGGGCATATCTCGTTTTTTGCCAAGGAAAACTAACTGCTACGTACTCCTACAGAAACAACATGGATGAACGAGCAATCCGTGTAGATTCCAATCTCAATGAGCTGGAAAATCTACGAACAAGCGATAGTGAAGAGTATAATGTAGTGAAAATCAAGCTGGAGACGGATGTGCAAGTGCTTGAGCAACAGTTACAGCAAATGAGAGCTACATACCAGTTGAATACTGAAAAGCTCGAGTACAATTACCAAGTGTTGAAGAAGAGAGATGAGGAGAATGGAACAATATTGAGTGCTCAGAAGCGAAAGATTACTCGACTCACGGTATCATAATTCATGCTGGGTTGTCCTTTTTTGCCTCAATGTCTCACACTCTAAATCTTCTGCAGGATCATGTCAATGCACTTAAATCCAAGATTGCAAAAGCAGAACGTGGATATGCTCATGAGCAATTGGTCTTGAACGATGACCAAGCCAGAATAACAGAGCAACTGCAAGAACTGGCACGCAAGTTCAGACACTTCCAGCTAGCCGACCAAAAAAAGTACAAGGAAGTGTGGGCCATGAACGAATCAGTAGCATCTGATCTCGTAAACAAGTTGTTACAAGCCGATCAAATCATCCACGAACAACAGCTGGGCAATACCTGGAAACCTCCACAAGAATCAGCTGATGTCGTCAACAAGTCAATTGATCCAATGATGCTTGACATGATGAATTACAGCAATAACAACAACCCTTACAACAAGAATGGTCCTGGAAACAACAAGCAAGAAGACGCAATCGCACTCATCCCACGCCACAACTCTCTATGCATCCAGCTCCACAACACCGCCCAACAAGACAAAATCTTTGTCCCATCTCAAATTTCAGACGCTTTACGACTCTTTGTATCTGAATGCTCGTTTTTAATCGACGAGCGTCTGATTCCATTGATTGCTCCCCTCCCTAAACAAGAACAAGACGACACTTTGGCTGATGCCGTATTGCATGCTCTAGGATGCAAGTCAGTTGACGATGCTCTTGCCTTTGTGACTGCGTTGGTTGACGCAAAGGGTGCTTTGATTGATCCAAGCCAAGTTGTGACAAGTATCAAGAGGGTGCTGAATGAGCGTAAAGGACTTGTTCAGAGACACAAGAGCAATGGTAGTGTCGTGGGAGACAATGAGTCGGTAGTTGATGATTCGATAGGTATGAAAACACTTGTATTTTGAGTTTTCGATTCAAGGCGGTTTTCTGACCTCTTTTTGGTTGTCGCTAGAAGAGCACTCTGTCGCTCGAGTAGATCCAAAGCACGACCCTCATCGTGCATACTGGGAACGTATGAGCAATGTCGTTGATGAAAAAGGCTTCCGTGTCTGGACGGTAAGTTCAAGCAAAGGCTCTTGTTGCGAATTTGCCTTCTTGATCACCCCATCTCACATATACACCTATTATTAGGCCGTTCACGTAGTCATGGAACGATACAACACCCTCCTTTCCGAACGTTCCTGTCTTGTACACGACATTGACCACCTTCAACGACAAAACGAGGAACTAAGCAAGCTGCTCAAGGACTACATGACTGCACCCATCAACGAGTCTCTGTGTGTCCCGCCAACTCATATAATGTTGGCTCAGGCTCAAGCTTCTATGAAATCTGCCAGTCAACAGAGACAGCAACAGTTGGGAGGTTTGATAAGTACGAAGCCACTTGGGCGATGAAGGACGCTTTTTGTAGTCAAGTTTTGAATATAAAATGGTTGAGAGAGAGTTGGGTTGTTGTGTTTGAGGAAGCAGTTTGGAGCTTGATCTGGCCTGTTTTGCTCTCGTAGCCTTTCTGTTAACATCACGATTTTGGACTTCGCAATAGAACTTCGGAAAAAGTCGCAAGTTCGAGTAGAAATCGGTATATCGGCAAGAATCGGTAAGAAATCGGTCGAAATTGAGAAAGTCGGGAATGTTCCTTGTCAATGAGACACTCTCCATGTTAATGCAAGTACTTGTGATTCTGAAATACAGTCTCAATTTGCCATGAGTCGACAGTTTATACTTCTTTGAGCAAAAGCCAAAAGAATCCAAGAAAAAATACAAAGAATACAAATTCCCATCCTTATTCATCCTTCATATGCAAGCCAAGAGCATTTCCATTCGTCAGCGGTGTAGCCTTGACAGCTGGCGAGGAGTGAGTCGAAGATGCTGCTACTGCTGTCCCCTTTTTACATTTCTTCATAGTTCGAGTCCATAACCTTCTTCTTGTAAAGGAAGCAAGTCCAGCTGTCTTTCGTGGAGACGTCCATGAATGATCTGAATAGCTGGGGAAAAGAGTGCCAACAAATTCGGTAAGCTTCACGGATAGGAAAGCCCATCGTCAAACAGACACGAACTCACCACCATCCATTCTCATCAACCTCATTCCACGTCCGATCAACCCCCCACTCTTCATCATCCCACTCCCACTCCTCACTAGGCAGCACATACTCTTCCGTCGAAGGCATACCCATCGATCCCGTCTCATCCGACCACGCCGTCCTCTCCGAATGTAGCAAATGAGGAATATATCCTAAGCCAGCCCACCATCGCTCATTCTGATAGATTTCCACTACTGCCAAGTTCCCCGCTGGATGCGACGACTTGTGCAGCAGATCACGACCACGGTTGTAGTAAGACGTGATTTTAGCGACGAGGAGTGTCGGCATGGATGTTATTAGGGCACGTATGAAGGCTGCGTTGGCGAGGAAGGGGGTTATGCCCATTACCATGAATATGAAGCGGGTTGGGATAAAGCGGGTTACCTAAATAGAAAGGGACATCTTGATGAGCATCAAAAAAGGTCCATACTCAAGTAGGATAATGCTTACAACCAGAGCTGCCAAAGCTGATGCGACAGTCATCTTCAATACAAGCGATGTCTTGTTCTCGTCTGACCAGTCGATTATCTTCATGTATTCTAGTGCGGCGTCATGTACATCGGTGAATTGTCCCTAAGATAAGAGAGCAAGAAATTTCATGAGCTTCTGGTTTGAGTTCCAGTCAATACGACTTTTTATTTGGTGCATCGTCCCAGGCACACATCTGCATCAGACAACCCTTCGTAATCTCACAGCCTAAAAAGCCACAAGGAACTTACCATACTATTTTGAATAAACTGCATATTCTTTGAATAATCTCCCGTCGACGATACAGGCACAGCACTAGCCTCCCCAGATGTACTCTTAATCTGACCTTTAGCCTTTGCATAGTATTTCCTGACAATCAAGTAGATAATAGCCGCTTGTGGTGTTATAATCAGCAGGATTGGGTAAAGACCTAAAGGAATCCCATTCAGACAATAAATATTGGATTTTTTGCATTTCCAAGCACGATATACTCACTCAGCACAACAACAAGCGCCATAACAAACATTGTCTTTCCATTACTCTCCCACATCAGCACACTAACAACCTCATCCTGCACCTCTCGTATCACACCAACCCTCGTAATGAATTTCGCAAAGTTTTTCGGTGTGGTCGTCAACAAATTCAATGGTGGTTGTGATGCTTTACGTTCCGCTTCCATGTTGATGGCTTCTTTGACTGTCGAGTTGGTGAGTCCTGCCACTATCGATACATCGGGAGTGCTTGGTGATGGGGGTGGTAATGATTGAGATGTTTTGAGCGGAGACGGGGTTTTGGATCTAGATGCTGATGAGGGCGATGATACTGTGTTTATGTGGGGGCTAGACATGGGTGTTGTAAAGACTGATTTTGAAGTGTCAAGCTTGGGGCTGGCTGGTGATGGAGATGCTGGTTGTGACGGAGGTGATTTTTTACAAGGCGGTGCGTTTTCTTGACATGCGAAATGGCAGGCGAATTGGCAGTCTATGTTGTTGGAAGGAAGGTGTTGTGTGTTGGTTTGTCAGGTGTCTGAAACTCTGCATTTTAATGTTGGAGAAGAGCTCCGGTACCTTGACATTGGACTCCTTGATTCACTAGCCCCCATATGAACTAGGTATATTATAAAACAAATCAGTTTTATTTCCATCCGCAAAGGCGTCAAAGGTCGTCACAAATCAAAAATCTTCAAAACCCAAGTTTCTTGCCTTAGAGCAAGCATGACAATATGTGGGCTTTCCAAACGTTGTCTGCTCGAATGCGTGCTGCTTGGCCGGCATGGACTTTTCTCTCTTTACTGGCATTTCTTCGCGAGCTTTGATTTACACGTGTTTACAAAATACAGAACCAAAAC
This sequence comes from Synchytrium microbalum, assembly GCF_006535985.1. NCBI lineage: Eukaryota > Fungi > Chytridiomycota > Chytridiomycetes > Synchytriales > Synchytriaceae > Synchytrium > Synchytrium microbalum. The sequence continues at coordinate 26,302 of NW_022158372.1, forward strand.
TCGAAATCAAAATCGAAAAAGTTCTTCCACCAATATGCAAATTGTATTCTTAAACATAAATATTAACGTAGTCTAACGTGATCTACACCAAAATACACACAAGTGCTGCAACGGCATCATTCAAATACAATGTCCAAGTTGGCAGATCCTTGTAATATACAAGACCCATGCGAACCATCAAAGTCATGAAGATAATGCGCTACCATAAACCATGTATAAGGAGCACATTCCGAATGTCGTGCAAATGTGATGCGAAAAAATCGATTTATGAAGGGAAACTCACCCTCAACCACGGCCATGACTTGATCTCACTCTTCACCACAACTGGCTTCCTTTCCTCACGTGAACGAGCACCACCAAACATGGCCAGATTTGGTTTCACCCGCTGCTGAGGTGTTTCCTTCCTTCTCATCTGCCATTGTCTTGTCTGATCCAACACTTCCAAAAGTATACATATTGAGGCGAGTGATATCATTGCATATAAATGATAATGTGAGTCCAATGACTACGGGCAAAGAAAGTGTTATGGGTCTACCACATTGTCTGGTTCCACACAAGATCCAATACCTTTGCTACGGAAACCACATGAAGGAGACTAAGCGAGAAGACACAAGATCCAAACATGAGTTTATTTATCACTTGGCTCATGTCTCGTGGCGCTTTTTCTTGTACTTTGACTGCGGTCCCAAAGATAGCTTCCAGTCCTGTCTCACTCTAAGAAGAAGAGACGGTGAGCAAAAAACACCGGATCTTGCATTCACAGCATTGCTCACCTCAGGAGCAAAGAGACTCGGCTCTTTGAAATCCCAATCTACATCATCACAATCATCACCACGTATATTATTCTCCCTAAACTCTCCATTCCTAGTTGGTATCTGCCCCCGATTACGCCCACCAAACAGAGCCAACACATTCGGTTTAGCAGCCAGACTAGCGAAACTGATTCCATTATTCTGCACTCGTTGCCGTAGCCCGTTCGAGAATGGCGTTGGTGTGTGTACTATTCCAACCATGCCTCCAACACGTCCTTGATCTCTAGGTTTATCTGGCGAGTCTATACACATGGCTGTATCGAATATACTGGGTAAATTGCTCTTGAAGGCGGGATATGGTTTACGGAATTGAGCCGATTTTGGAGGAGATGGTGAGAGTCTTTTCGAAGTTGATCCAAGATCCATACTGCCAATCATACTATCGAATTCTTCTGAACCTACTGGCGGTGGTCGTGGATTGAATACAGTGTATTTTACAGGTTGTGGCGTTTTTGTCCGAGTTTGTTCATTGTCGGGCTGATTGGGTTTGAATCGTAGTGGTGATAGGGTGGATCGTTTCTTTTGTTTTGCTGAATCTGTGTATGAGTGTATTATGCGAATTGATTGTATTCCGACCTAAAACGTGATGTCAGCGTCGAGCAAAAACGAAGTCAAGCGACATTAGCATTCTGGTCTGTGTCTTTACCAGCACAAGAGACACCATACATAGCACCACCACAATCCTAATATCATGAGCAGCCTTGTGTGATTCCAATGCAATCACAGAGCCTCGAGCAAGGACAAAGGATATTACAGGCCAGATCTATCCCAACAGAAAGATCATTATTAGCATATGCATCGGCGATTCACACCAGTTCTAAGACAGCAACCCATCATAATACTCACAGCAAGACTCAACAAGCTCATCCTGGGCCTCTCTTGCAACACAGTCGCTTTTTGCAACCTCGTCGTTGACTCAATCAGCACTACACCAGCAGTTCCCAATGTAAGACCTACAGCTCCTAGATCTTTGGCATCCATAGGCAAAAAATGATAGATGGTTGACATGTCTATATCGTCATTCAGTACTAATTTCGAGAATTGAGTTTTATTGGTTCTGATGTTTGGAATATTTTCAAAGATTGCAGAATAAAGAGGTATTACTGGATATGTAGCAAGCCATTTGGAGACAAACCCCGAGTATTCCTGATATGACAAGACATGACAAGGATATGCCGAAAAGGAGTGGTGATATGGATTCGACTTTTGGTGTTTGGTTCATTTTTACGGAAGTTCTTGAAGCGTTTTGGGGAGGATGGTTTAGAGGCTCATCTTACAGCATGACGCTTATTCATATGCAGCTTTTGCGAGTACATCGTTCCAGATGCTCGACGGCTTAGAGAATTGAACGTGTTGACGAAATTCATTACAGGAGATGAGGCAAGGATCCAGGCAATGATCAAGAACGACATACGAGATCTACGTGATTTAAGCAATCTGAAAGGGAAAGTCATGTGCTAACGCGTAACTTTGGTCTGCGCTTTACTATAAACCAACTTTATTCAGGCTCAAAGCTTTAAGAGGAGCTTTCCAATTGTTTTGCGACTGTCCAGATCGACATGGGCTCGATCCGCGTCTTTCAGGTCATAGACTTTATAGATCTTGAACTTCATGCCAGATCTCACCCATCCCCAAACCTAACGATGCCACACAACATGTTTTTAGACCAATCTCTCAGACCACGAAGTATCTAAACCTTACCTCATTCATCCTCCAACGATACTCTTCAGGATCAGAGATATGATCAATCAACGACCCAGTAACAAACTTCTTGCTTCCATTCAATTGTCCGGCGTTAATTGGTGGGATTGGTCCACTAGACTGTCCGTATGCGACGAGGGATCCTCTCGGACGAAGGGCATCTAGTGAGAGCTTCCACGTTGCTAGTCCTGCATGATCAAGAATTCGTCAGAATATGATATGTGGAAAAGACACACGAACAAACCTACCAACGGATTCATACGATACGTGAACACCACCGTTACTCCAAGCAGATACTTGGGCAATAAACTTGTCATGTGGTGTGGTTGAGAGTATGACGTGGTCTGCGCCGGCTTGAATCACTTCGCCGAATTTGGCTTCGGAGGATACAGTCCCGATTACTTTTGCGCCCAAGAGCTTGCAGGCTGTATAAAAGATGTGTTATGAGATGACGAAAAGAAGAGGAAGGATGATGGTTTAAGCGAAGCAAACCTTGAACAAGCAACAATCCAGTTCCACCTAATAAAAAGGAGAAAAGTGAGAAACGCAATCGAGATTTACAGGCCATTATAACCAAATTACCAGCTGCAGCTTGAACGAGAGCCCATTGTCCCTTTTTCAACTAGATGAAAGCAGAAAGAAAGACCTCTCAGTATCAAGAAGACCGAGTGCGTAGAGAACTAATCCTCTTTGCGTCATCAACATACTTCATGACTGGTCGTAACCAGATAATGCACAGTCAGAGCTTGCAATGTAGCACAAGCAGCAGTCTCGAAATCAATATCGTCAGGGATCTTTTGCACCAGTCCAGCATTGACGAGCGAGTAGTCACAGTATGTGTGGTTTGTTGACGTGTAGGTAACTCGATCACCGACTTTGAATGATTTGACGTCGGCAGAGACTTCTGATATGATGCCGACACCTTCTCGTCCAAGAATCGTTGGCTGCAAGGAGAATCGTGGGGTTGTTGTGAGAAGGCCAGAAAGAGTTTAGCGTAGCAGGATGCGAATGAACCATTGCGAGGCCAAGAAAATAGTATACATACAAAGCTGATGCCAGGATAAGAGTTCTTCCTTCTCATCACGTCTAAGAAGCAGATTTTGTCATGGTTAGTTCACAATCTACACATACGACACGGAAGTTGATACTGCAGAAGGTTGTAACGATCAAAAGCGGCATGCAAAGTGGATTTGACACCAGAAATAATGGATTTCATATCCAAGTTGGCAGTTTCAAATGATCATGTTCTTTGAGTAACATTGCATTGCCAACAAACGTGAGCTTGAATGGCGAATTTCAAAGAGCCCATTCAACGGTTCAATTGGGATCAAAAGACAATATTTACCATGGAAATTAACTCCCACAACCTTGTTGCTATTAAAATCAAGGGTGTCATTACGGCAAACACGCAAGCAACAAACTTCACAGCTTACTTGACAATGACGTGGCCAGGTACCAACGTTGGCATTGGAGCCTTGCCCAAATGTATTTTCTCAGGCCCTCCAGGCGTGTCGCATACTGCTGCCCTCTGCATCTTAAAGATGTATCGCTTGCTTGAACAAATCTGTTGGATTGAAACGAACGGTACAAAGTTTGCTGACAGAGAATTATTCATTGCTTGTTTATACATGTTCCTACGGCTTACTTTATACGTTATCCTTTTGCTTTATAAATCATTTGATACGGGGAACTAGCATTATTTTTACTTTGCGTATGTTGGAACTTCATAAGGAGGTGGTGGATTGACGTGCTCACCACCACCACTTGCACTACTACCATTTGCAGCTGAATGACCCATAGGAGCAGTACCCGTAGTAGATGGCTTACTCCACATGCCTCCAAAAGTAGGTTGATATGATTGTGGGGGAGGGACTACATTGGGTTGTTGTTGTTGACCACCATATGGTTGTTGTTGCTGTTGTGGCTGACCACTGTATCCCTGTTGCTGTGCAGCTGGCTGCAATGGTTGATTATAGAAGAGTTGTTGTTGCTGACCACGTCGTTTGAATATCAGCATGCACAAATATACTCCTATGCCCAATGGGATCAAGACTTGTAACGATGAAACGAAGAAAGCGAGATGTTAGAGAATGTCGAGACCAAAAGGAGCAGGCAAGATCCGATGATAATGTCAAATCAAGCATGCCAGACAATCAAACAACAACCAGAATGAAGACTATACCTAGGAAGAAGAACCAAAAGGCTCTTTGTCCTAGCGACTCTTCATAATAGTATTGGGCCTTGATAGGAGTGAACAGCCAAAATGACATGTATAGTAGCAGTAGGCTCAACAGCATGTTGTTCATTTGTCTTGAGCGTGAATCTGAATATGAGTTCCCAATATATAATGCGTGTTAGCGATGCCTCCTCTTATGTCGATTCAAGACATTAAATGCCCTCGCTTACGATTTGAGCGTGAATCTGTGAATTCTAGAATTTGCAATAAGCTAGAGGTTGAGCTTTGAGCTGAGTTTGATGAAGATTGAATGAGTCCAAAGTATGTGTAAGCTTACATTATTTAAGCTCTCTTTTCGTTTTCTTTCTCGATCTTTTGCTATCCACAATGTGTCTTTAAACTCGCAAGCGTGCTTCAGCTGTCAAAATCAGACCATCCCACGTAATGCGTTTCACGATGAATATGACACATTTACGCGTCAATATGCATTGATTGGTGACTTCTAGCTGCAGAAATAGAAAAATGTTGTATTGTCGCGTTTTACTCAAGGACTCGATAGCAAGAACACCCACCTTCAGTGGCAAGTCACGATGAAAGTTTGCCAGCGACAATATTTTTGCTTATCAAGCTACAAAATTTCACTGGCCCGTGACGAGAAACTTGATGCAAATTGTCGTTGGAGAGTTGATGAGGTTTCGTTCATTGTAGCACCTTGAGTCTTGGTGTTGGGAGTGGAAATGCTTACTTAGATTGTTGCTTGTTGATAAGCGCTACACGTAAAGGTCCTTGTGATAAGTCTTCACATTTCATAACGACCGAAATATCATTGATGTTATACGATTCATCTTTACAGATTCAGGTTGGCCTGAAGTGGTCCTCAGCAATGAATGATCCATCACTGCGAACAAGTGTCCAAACTTCGGCATGAAGGTAGTGTCATTCGAACTTTAGCGAAATTTCAGTCTGCGAGGATAAGCTCACAGAGTCGCTTGGAGGAAGGGTTCCCTTTTCGATGACGAGGCTCAACTTCCAAAACTGTAAGTCAACAATGTTCAATAGCTCGGGCCGTGGGCAAGTCAAGGATTCTAATTTTTTTGCAGCGGCAAGTTTTGCCTGTTCTTAGGCGAAGGCCTTGCCTTGGCCTCTTCGTTGAGGGGTCATGCCAGTTCTATTTTTCGACACGTAAAGTGGCATGTTGAATTTGCGAACCAGTCCAATTTACAACAACATGCATCTAAACTGAAAGGTTCCACAATACATTGTCATTGATATCACTGCGATGATTCCGTTTAAACATGACCAAAAGTGATTTGACACTCGTTACAAAACACATTCATCACAGTCAATGAAATCTGATATGATATTTGATGTATGGCACAAAATAAGGCTAGGGAAACACTGAATTATAGTAATCACGACTTTGAAGGCACCGGTGGTCCAAACGACGGTTGTTGATACTGCTCTCCAGCGGACGAACCAGCAAAGTAAGGCTGATACGGTGGAGGAGCATAATTCGGAGGAGGTACAGCAGCATATGGGCTACCTGGAGGCATCGAAGGAGCGGCAAACGCTGGATTGAATGATGGCGATGCAGGCTGAAACTGCGATTGAGGAGGCTGCAACTGAAATTGTTGCTGTTGGGGTTGCATCTGGTACTGTTGTTGTGGCACATATACACCTGGAGCTTGCATCGTGTATTGTACACCGGGTTGGAAGGTGCCTGCTGGTACTTGGCCGTTTATGGTGTTTACGTATTGTACTGGAACTAGAATTGGGTAAAATTCAGTAACAATTGAAAGTTGTTAAGCGTTCATTTGTTACCTCCTTGTGGTACAATCACTGGGACACCATTGTTTGCCATGACCTGATTCTGGTAGTTGGTTCGAAGTGCCATCATGGCTCTAATCCTCCTCTGGCGATGGTAGAAGACACATATCACGATTGTGACGATGATGAAGAAGGAGATAATAGGGAATAGGATGGGTACTGTGAGTGTTGATGAAAACGTTAGTAATTTGATTACAAAGCAAAGAACGTTTCTTTGGTAGATCATATTGCAACTGGCACTGCAGATCACTGCCAGACTAACTACAGTATGTTCACAAAGAGCAATGCAACACCACTTACAAAGTAAAACACTTGGAAAGTCAGACGAGGAGTTAGAGGTAGGCATTGCCTTTTAATTGAGCTGACGATGACTAGATGCCAAAATGGGAGGCGAGAAAGTTGTCAACCGAACCAACCCCAACCCGTTTTTGCATTGATGTCCGCAACGAGCGTCCCTTCTCTCACAGAAAGCAAAGAAAAAAATTCAAGAATAATATCAAAATTGTATCATATAATTTGGCTAGTTCTTGTCCTTCAAGTTCAAAGTTTGACACCAATGCCATTTTTCAGCATATTTCACGATACTGAACAGCATATTTGTACGTGTTTTACACGTCTATCATGAGCTATCACTGCATATTTTCACAGATCCAGTGTCTTTGAGTTGCCACTAAGCACCTCATCGAAATCTTCAACGATCGTCGCTTGTCTGGAGTTTCTCCGCTGCAGCTCACTTTCTCAATCCACAAAAGACGCAAAGCAAGATCCCCACAAGAATGTCCCAACAATGTACTATAGAGACCCGTCAACCAAGATCTCTAGTGACATATGCCAACACTGAACATGCTCCTCCTCCTTTACGCTCTAACGTCGAAAAGCTCTTTCACTCGCTACCTCTCCCCTTGCATTTACTGCGAGTCCCACTCTACGCCTCGATAAATACTGGTATAGCACTCTTGTAAGCTACTATTGTTTCGCTTCGATCTATCTTGCATCTATCGGATACGATCTGACATTATTAAACTGTACGTTAGATCGCACATCACGGATGGCCCAGTCAAGGGTGGTTGGAATTGGAGCACTACTGTTATTCATGCTCTCATGGCTAGTATTACAGAGCAGCATCCCGTACGATTGCATATAGGGCATGTCAACTTCTTGTCACTGACTAATACATTCAACTATAGCCTCAAGGAAGACATTCGCTATCGCTCGTGAGCAGAGCTACAGACTTTACATATCCAGCATTCCTATTCGCTGGGACTACTTCAATAGTACAATCCCAGTTGACGATAACCAATTCCGAAATATTGAGAGAACAAGTACTGCACGTAGCAGCTACAATCGACACCCATATCAAGAGACCGACCACCGCACCACCGAAATCATTGGACGTGCCAGTTACCACTCGATACGTATCTGGCGAATGGGTTCGATCATCGGAGGTGCCAAAGAACTCTACCAAGATAGTCCTGTACCTGCATGGTGGCGCCCATATATTTCTCTCGCCTCGCTCGCATCGTGGTATAACGTCACGGGTATCAAGAGAGCTTACGAGGCCCGTCTTTGCGTTGGATTATCGGCTAGCTCTTGAAGCTCCGTTTCCTGGTGCTATTGAAGGTACCTTAAGCGTTTCCTTGTATTCGTCTTTTTGTTGCTAATGTTGGAGTACATCAATTAGATGCATTGGCAGCATATTGTGCTCTGATCGGTTGGAATGGACATTTGTTTGGAGCTTCGTTGACAGGAATTGATCAGCCATATACGCCCAAAGATATTGTGCTTGTTGGTGATTCAAGTGGTGGATCACTTTGTATGCAGCTGATGCTCGTACTTCGAGAATTGGGGATTCCGCAGGCTGGAGGTGCCATTCTGCTAAGTCCATTCGTGGACGCAGGTACAACAGTATTTACCGATGGGTTTTTTGCATCCTAACCAACCTCCTAAACCCTATAGAATGCACATCAGATTCATACAACCGAAACCGTCACAGCGACATCCTCAACCTGGACCACGATGGAATGAAATGGGCTATGAGAATATACTCTGGCAAATTCTCACCATGTCATTCCCTCGTCTCACCTGTAAACGCACCGCTCCACGACCTCCCTCCGATACTGATACAGGCTGGAGACTCGGAATTGGTTACGGATGATGCCGTGTTGCTGTATAAGAGGTTGAGTGATGTGGGGAGTGCTAAACTTGAATTGTAAGTTCATACCGGAGAACCCCAGCCTGCATTTTTTGCTCACGCCTGAGTTTTCGTTTAGGTATCAAGACCAATTCCATGTCTTCCAAGCATTCTCGCATCTGATACCTGTTGCGGATATCGCGTATGCACGATGTGCAAAATTTGTGGATAGCTTGGCTTCTATAGAGGCTACTGTCAACACATTTGTGGAGATTACGCCTGCTGGAAAGGCGATTTGTAAAGTAGACATGACGACGGAGGATGACTGTGAAAGCGATTCGGATAAGTCGTCGAGGGATTCGGGGTTTGTTGAATAACACAGATTATGCGTTTCCATTTTTGTATGTAAACAAGTTTATAGACTTTCAAAAACGTTTTATACCATATAAAATCTTCATTACAAAACTACGTTTGAAACCGTCTGTCAGGCGAAGAAAACGCAGTTAGGATCAAACTAAACCTTTGTCAAGGTATCAACAAAGCCAATCGCGATATCTCGAATAATCGTCCGATCAGGAACCACATTCACAGCACTATATATCGATGCTGATTCCGACTTTGCCAAAGACGGATCCTTGTCAACACGATCTGCTGCATCCCGTATATCACTACACAGCTTGTCCACACACTGCACCGTAAGACTGGTACACGCAATCTGAATGGCTGCTGGCTTTTGTTGAGCGTTTAAATGCCATCCCTTGGAGTCCAATTCAGCCAGTATTCCAAAGATGGCTCCAGGTTTCGTGGTTGTGAAGGTCACGACCATGAGGATTGGGTCACCGATTAGTTTTAGTGTTGGGATGGATGAGATGCTATGTGTGAGGCATGGCATGTTGAGAAGGGAAACACGTTGGATAAGACAAAAAGCGCAAGACATTCATCTATAACTTACGTCTCCTTGATTTTACATTGAGTTTGCAGTATATCTCGCGTCAGTTTCACATATCCGTCTTCACCGATTCGTAGCATGGAAACCCAACATGCTAAGAGATTGGGATGTCGGTCAGTTGAAATTCGAGTAACTGACAAAAGAACTAGAGCGGTCTTACTCGCTATGAGTGCACCACTTCGACTTCCTGGAATACTAGGAGACGCATAGACTCCTCCCGGCCATTCTGTCGAGACTGAATGAGAAAAGACGCTTTAGAGAGAGTTATATGTGAGTAATCCACATACCTCAACATTAACACTTACCAAAGTACTGGTATTTTCTGATTTGTTTCGATCGATACTATTGCGAAAAAAGGTAATCTCAGGAATCTCGTATTACTTGTTCAATCATTTTTCAGCCAAGCACCAACCATTATTATAGAAGTGCCCTTCGGTGCCAACCCATACTTGTGAGAATCACACGAAATCGAGGTAACGCCCTCATTCCTGAAATCCACTACATACGGTAGCGCAAACCCAGCCTTCTCAACAAACGGCACAATAAACCCTCCCAAACATGCATCAACATGTAGCGGCACCTGCTTCTGAAGTGCTAATGCTGACAGTTTCGGTATATCGTCGATGATCCCGTGTGGCCAATTTGGTGCAGACCCAGCAATCATAATAGTGTTGCTGTTAATCGCTGACCTCATGGCTGCGAGATTTACTTGTCCCGTTTCGGTGTCAACGGGGATGTAGATGATCTCAACGTTAAAGTATTCGGCGGCCTTGTCGAATGCTGCGTGGATTGTTCTGGGTAGTACCATGTTTGGTTTGAGGATCCCACGTTCGGCTTTAGCGAGATCCCGATATGTTTTCACGGCGAGTAGGAGACTCTCTGTACCGCCACTTGAAACAGACCCTGCTGCTGATCCAGGTGCGTTATACATTCTTAGCACCATTTGAACGATTTCGGATTCCATGCGGCGGACGCCGGGGAAGACTGCTGGATGTAGGGGATTGGATCCGCTGAATTTTCCGAATGTGTCCTGTATGTGATTGTGTGTGTTTAGCATTCTAGTCTGACTTGGTGACGATAAGATGGGCATACCTGTAACAGCGTGCCAAATTCAAATCCAGTACTGAATATAGCTCCAGAAACGGTACCCTCTTGCCATTTCACAAGGCCCATACGTTCGTATCTGGACAAGCACGTTACGAAATGTTGTCAAATCACAATGTTGTTGAACCACAACGTCAAGTCACAATGCGGAGTTCTTTGACGAGATTTCAAAAGGAAGAGCAGGTAGTTCTTTAGCATGACACCATACCTGTCGAGCTCTTTACGAACTTGTGTGTCATTCAACCCGTTACTTGGAAGTGCTAGATATTCCAGTTCACCAGGCTCGACTTTGGGAGCCAGCTGGTCTTCAAGACCTTTAACAATCTTACTAACATATATGAAAAGATATGAAAAAGTGAGCGACCGGTACAAACAACGTTGGGATTTCTTGAAAACTTTGTTATTTGATCGCACACTCAATTTGATGCAGTATAAGCCAAACCACGACAGTACTTACGCGACCTCATCATTGACGGCATTATTAGCTAACGGGACTCTGCGAACCAGGAGTATACTGTCCTGTATGAGCTTTCCAGCCCACACTTGCAAACTTCCCACGATTCCATCACGACGAATCGATCCAAACAGGTGGCTTATCGAGTTGAGGAGGTATGTAGAGTATACTAGTGCCGCATGGGCAACTAGTAATGTGACTAGTGGACGCTTTCGCCAGTCAAGTTGCTGCGTTAGGGCTTCCATTTGGCAATGTATGATGTATGTGTTGGATTGCTCTTTGAGTGGTTAACATTGGACCCGCAACAATCCAAGAGATATATTCAAATCTGCGAAGCTTATTTCTGACTTCTGTTCGCTTCTCGTAGGACTTTATTCTGTCATGCGCACGTTGCTCGGCGAAGAAAGCGATTCCCCAACTACCTTCAAAGTTGTGAGCCAGTTGATCTTCGAGTCCCGGGACAATATCACTAAATAAACGCGCGAAGTGCGATGATGCCTAAGATATGCAATGTGAGCGATCGGTACAGAAAACGCTGACAGTTTTGTGAAAACCGCAATTCGATACCAGAGCCTCGCGACTGCATTATTGACAGCGTGCTTAGCTCTTAATATTTGAAATTGCGATATGCTATCTTGTTCGAACTTATCAGATCACCATCGCCTTCATTTCTCTCATTTTTGTCCAGGTTCACAACGGTTTTGGTGAGGTTAACGGTTGGAATTGGAACAGCAAAATATTCATATACGTATTGAATTCAATATTTTATTTCTAGACATTGTTTCTCTAGTTTGTAGGAACTTTGGACTCTCCTATTGCCAGACAGGATGGCATCGTCGATCGTCGTGCACCGGAAGACCCCAAAGGACAGCATAGTCCCTCGAATCAATGATATATACAGTCTCTGCCTCACCGAATTATACAGTCTGGTCCTGCAACATTATGTCAACATCAACCCTTCGAAGATCTGTCATTTCGTGCTGGGATGTGTTTCTCAAGATTCAAGATAGACAATGCGCCCACCGTGGTGAATGTGACAAGGGCCAACGCCGGGCACTAACTGGATGGACACGCCCATTCCCTTAATTCCCTTTTGCACAATCCCACGAAATCGCTTTGGGACTGGGGATCTAAACCTCAATCGACCCTAAGAATTCAGGAATCTCGTGCAAAAAATCGATTAGAGTCAAAAACTAGATTTGTGGACTTGGTTATTGCAAGCCATCATGCATCTTGGCACTCGAGATAACATTGGGAATTGGACCATTCCATTACTAAAGCCGTATCCTGGAAATGTGTCTCTTAGTGATAGGTACTTGAAGCCTTCGACAGTCGATCGCCTTATCATATTCAGTGAGTATCCAAAACTTGCTTTGTCTTGTGGGTCGAGCACAAGCTTACATCACGTTTGAAGGTTCTGTTTGGATTGTCGTCGTAATTATTGGGAGTTTTTTCTTGGTTCTGAGGGCCCGCAAGGACCAAAATCTCGCTAAAAGGAGTGTTCCGATGCTGTTGATGCTATCGGTGGGGTAAGCTGCTCCCGCAAAAAACTGTTTTCCTTTGTTTCGATTCATGAAGGGTTCTAAACACATTCTCAAATCAACCAGGTCCGTCTTGATGTGTATCCAAAATATCGGGACAGCCAACTGGCAAAGCGATTTTGGGTCGTGTACTTTAATTTCTATTACCATACCTGGAGCTGTCTTACTGTAGGTGTCTTCTTTTGCTTGTTTGCTGAACGCCACTTGACCTAGACTTTCTTGAACTAGTGCACTGTTGTCTATATGGGTACGAGTAACCGCCTCTGAATAGCTGTTCCGCTTACGCCGTGATTTATAGGGACGAGCTCGACACTTATTCTTTATCTACTCGTAAGGGCACCAACCAATATACTCTGAGCTTCTCTGCTTGGTACTTTCGATAACACTTACATTTCTGTGTAGTGACCAAACGGATTTACACAATTTGGATACTCGGTATCTGATGACCAATACAAAAGGCAACTCCATGTGTAGAGGTAAAGCGATTTGTCGCTTTTGTATCCGTCGTGTTACACATTACTAAAGAATATTCAACAGATGCTACCAAACGGAGATCTACCGCCGTTGACACATTCTTTTGGATTACATTCGCAGTAGGCCTTGCGGTGGTATGTGTCGTCGGTATAGTCGCTTTGACCGTGTCACCGCTATGTAAGTGACTGAATTGGAATTTTGTTCAGTTTCAAAAAGATCTACTCACGCACTGGTTTCTCTAGTTGGCGTACATCCAACTGGACATTGCATCGTCCTGGGAGATTTCCAGAATTGGGAGTTCAACTTTCTATACATAGTGGCAGGCATTCTTTTTGGATTTTTAGCATTTTGGATGTACAAGACTAGAAAGTGTGATGATAGGGTATGAAGCATTTGTAACAATTCCGTACTTTGCAGGCTCAAAAAGACGTGCTAACTCTTTACTCAATTTATGACAAGCTCGGTCTACGAACAGACATTGCTGTGAACTTTGTAAGTGATTTGGCATTTTTGGCTTGCAACCAATCGCCACCACTTGCCAAACTCAACGGTGTACCCTAGGTCATTCTGATACTCATCACCACTGGTTACGTGATCATGGACGACCTTGTCCCGATGTCTACTGATTTCTACTCTACGCTTCCCCCTTTGGCCTTTTGCTCTATTGTGTCTATGTTATTATTTTCTGCATCAGTTGTAAGCAATGAGTTATTTTGACTTCGTATGGAGAAACTGACGCCACTACGTCAAACTACCCCATGGTAGTTGGTCCCGCTATCCAAGAGTTACGATATCAAAAAAGTTATTGTCAAGTTTGTAAGAGGAAGGCTCAGGTGCATGTCCTCTGAGTCCTCTATTCCAACAGCGGTTTTGATGACTGAAGCAGTATTTCAGAGATTATTGAGGGATAAAGACTTGGTCAAAAAGTTCAAGATGTTTTCTGTAAGTGTGGGTTTGTGAGCGAGAGTAAAACCACAGTTCCTCATTAACACAAATTTTTCACAATTCTGCTCCAGATTCGACTGTTTTGTGTTGAGAATGTTTCCTTTATGATGGAGATTGTAAGGTTAAACGAAGTTGTTTTCTGCCACACTAGTCCTGGGAGCTCAGGAGACTCACGAAAAGGATCATCGGCATCTGACCAGTCCACTCTTGCCCCTCCTCGCCACCCATCAGTAATATCGCGAAAACTAAGCTGGGGAGCGGAGAGTTTCAAAGTGGATGTTCCGAGACGGTCCAGTGTCATTGAAAGAGCCCAAACATTCAGCGTTTTCGGGATGGTGATGCACGCTCCTCCTAATCCCGCTTCAGGCGGCATCGTGGTCAGTGCTGGTGCTGATGAAAACTCCCCAGTCCAAATCCATATCCAACCTGAAACATCACAAGCAACGACAGTCCTAACCGAAAATGATCCAATGCCGAGCTCTATTCTTGAAGATGCTAGAGCTATATGTGACTTATATTGTCGACACCTGTCAATGATGCAAATCAACATTCCCAAACGAGTCAATCAACCTGTGCTTGATGCTTTTGACTTGTATACGAAAGGTGGACCGGCACCAAAACTATCTATTTTCAAGGGAGCTATTCAAGATGTAGCGCGAGGACTTTATCTGAACGTGTAAGAATTTTGTGGTGCTTCAGACTTTTGGGTAGGAGTGAATCGTCAACTAACATCGTCCTCTCGCAATTAGATATCCCAAGTTCGTAGAGACTCTGAAGCCAGAAGACACCAAAAGACTGCTCAACTTGCCAGAAATTATAACTACACCATTCCTGTAAAAAAAAGGAAAAGACGGAACTGCAAATAAATCCACATTCGGCAACCAGTAGTCAATGCGTTTGGGAGCAAGCAGGCTTTAACTCAAATTGCATAACTCAACGATAATGAAGACTTGAAATGTGACCGATCGGTACAGCAAACGTCGGGCCTTTGTGCGTTGACAGTTCGGTGAGGCACTACGTCTATTACGGGTAACTCACTTACACGATTTCGATATTACCAAAATTAATCTCCAAAAAAGCAAGATACTGTCCGGTACTAGCAGCCCACAGTCGCAAACTTCTAACATTCACGAATCGACCAAAACAAGCTTCTCAAGAGCGAAGGGCTCAGAGGCCACTGGATATATCACTCGTTGATTGATGCTTACGCCAATCACGTTACGGTAGTGGTGCTGCCTTTGCTAAGTGTCGCAGCATTATATTTTTGGTAAGAGTTTTGTAATAGTTATTGTATTTTGAGCAGTTGGAATTGGAACCGTAGAAGTCGAAAATTCTCGTGAGTCCAACGAAATTTAATTCATTTTAATTGTCGTTTCTCTTCTGGTAGGGTTTTGATTCGATAACTTCTTAGCAGTAGGTTTTCCATGTGGAATCAAGGCAAACCCTCGAATCAATGACCCTCTTTCTCGGGAATTCGGAGTCTGAAAGTCTATCTCACATAACACGCTCATCCGAAATCCATGCTCTTATTATTCCTGAATACTCGCATGAACTTGCGGATCTAAACCTCAATCACCACCTGCCGTTTAAGTTTACAGTGTTTGAGTAAAATCGTTAAATGGTGGTGGCCGAAAATTACACCAGATTTCGAAACGCAAGTGGTTTGTGTGCTGAATCCCATCATGCATCTTGGTGCTCGAGACAACGTTGGGAATTGGACGACCATTCCACTCTTGAAACCATATCCTGGAGAGGTTCCACTTAGTGACAGATACTTGAAGCCTTCGACTGTTGATGCCCTGCTTGTATTTAGTGAGTTTGAGGGCCTGAAAGTCCTTTCTGTTTACAAGCTGCTCCTGGTCATTCTAAAACGCTAAAACATGATGATGGAAGGTACGGTTTGGAGTATTACCGTAGTCGCTGGAAGCATTTTATTGATTCTGCGGGCCCGGAAGGACCAGAATCTTGCTAAAAGAAGCGTACCGATGCTCCTAATGTTATCGGCAGGGTGAGCAAACATCATTGCGTGTATGTGTGTGATCACCGTCATTATAACCTTTGCAAAATATTCCTAGCTCCATCCTGATGTGCACTCAGAACTTTGGACTAGCAAACTGGGAGAGCGATTTCGGATCGTGTACGTGGATTGCCATTACCACACCTGGAGCTGTTTTACTGCAAGTTTTGTTTTCCTTCGTTTGCTTATTTGAACAAGATTTGATAATTTTTGCTTTCCTAAACTAGCGGAGTGTTCTCTATTTGGGTATGGGCTACAGGTCCTCACAACTTTTATGTTTGCTGACAAGTAATTTTCAGGGACGAGCCCGACGCCTATTCTTTATCTACTCGTAAGCCAATCCAACCCCTTCGCAAAATATCTGTACATCATACTGATCCCGGTTTCTCTAAGTGACCAAACGGATTTGGTAAATTTGGATACTCGGTATCTGATGAACAATGCAAAAACCAACTCTTTGAGCAGAAGTGAGCTGCAGTTGCTCTCTTCTTTCATGAAACACTTGCTTGTCTGACATACGCTGCATTACGCCAAATCACACAATTCAACAGATACTATCAAGAAGCGATCTAAACACACCGATACCGTCTTTTGGACTGCATTTACAGTGGGCATGACAATGGCTGTCATCCTTGCAATCGTAATCTTGACTGTGTCTCCTCTGTGTAAGTAATTTTACCGATACTGGGGAAAAAAAGCATGCTCACCTTTTCTGCTTCAAGTTGGAGCCGTTCCAACTGGTCACTGTGTCGTCTTGGGTGATCTTCGAAATTGGTAAACCTGTAGAGCAGCAGTTTGCTCCTTTTCAGCTACTTATCTCCTTTTCTTGTAATTATTAGGGAGTTTTATTGGTCCCTCATTGGAGCTGCGGCCCTGTTTATCTTCCTTACGTTTTGGATGTTCAAGACCAGGAAGTGTGACGACAGGGTATGCAATTTTTTTGTTCAAAACAGTAGTGTTGCTCTAATCCTCTCTCAACACACTAGCTCGGTATACGGGTCGACATCGCAGCGAACTTTGTAAGACAAATGTGTTATGACGGAATCTACTTCAATCATTTAATAAGCGTGCACTTTTTCTTAGGTCATTGCGGTATTCTCCACCGCTTTCTACCTAGCACTAGATGACTTTATCACAATCTCGACTGACCTTTACTCTACATTCCCTCCGAGGATACTCGCGTCCCTTACGTTTGCCATGTTGTTTATTGTATCAGTTGTAAGCGATTTGGATTTTCCACTTGTATCATCAGTCATGCTGAGTGCTAATGCTCACACGAATCATTTCAATTTGCCTCTTATCAGTTGGTCCCACTCTTGCAAAGTTACGGTATAGTAAAATGGATAGTCGACCTCCTGAGACGCAGGTTGTGCGCCACGCCTATAGCAGGTCCAAGAGTGTCTGTAGCAACACCCGTGGTAAAGAGTGAAGCAGTGTTTCAAAGGCTGTTGAGAGATAAAGAGATGATGAAGAAACTAAAGATGTTTTCTGTAAGTGTCGTCGCAATTACAGAATGAGCTTCAATTTCTGTATTTCCCACCCAACGTTTTCTTCGGAACTCAGATTCAACTATTCTGCGTCGAGAACGTCACATTCATGATGGAGATTGTGAAACTGAATGAAGTGCTGTGGCCACCCAAAGCTATGGATTATCGCAAGTCGAGTTTGTCAATGTTTAGGGGCAGAAATTCTACGACCGAGAGTCGATCGCTTGACAGGTAACCTCAAATTGTTGCAGTTTCTCTCCCCAAAAACTCAGAAATTGACGACTCTGACTCTTCGTGTCTCGCGGATTTTGGCATAGTTCGTCCAGTCTGGCTGTCGAAAACCCAAAATCCCCAAGTCCTGAAAGCCGAAGAATATCTGGAGATTCACGACTATCTACAGCAGCAAGGCGAATATCCGGAGAGTCAGCCACAGTTGGGCGCCCTTCTGTAGACGCTAGAAAAGCCAGTGGTGGACCTTCTGAGAGTGTGAAACTCCCTATCATCGTTGACAGAACTCGATCTTTGTGTTTATTTGGCACTGTAATGCGCAATTCAGGTTTTAGTGCTACTCCAGGAGGAATAATGTACAGTGCTGACGCCGATGAAAACCCTGACACCCGGATCGCCGTTCGAGATGAGGCAGCAGAGCCATCAACGACCCTCTTAACGGCAGATGATCCAATTCCGGCTGTTATCATTGAAGATGCTAGAGCCCTATGTGATTTATACTGTCGCCATCTGTCAATGATGCAAATCAATATTCCTAAACGAGTCAATCAACCCATTATTGATGCTTTTGACTTGTATACAAAGGGCGGGCCAGCACCCAAGATATCTATTTTCAAGGGGGCTATTCAGGATGTTGCGAAAGGGCTCTATCTGAACGTGCAAGTGTTTTTGGATCTTTTGGGTCGGAATGAAACGTTGACCTCATTTCTTTCCACTTGTAGGTATCCCAAGTTCTTAGAGACCTTGAAACCAGAAGACACAAAACGGCTGCTCAATCTGCCAGAAATAGTAACTACACTATTCCTGTGAAGTAGACTATACTGCAAATAAAACATCGAAGTTTCTCAGATTCCAGGCATGTTTGGGCTGAGCAGCCAGTTGGCTGCTGAATGGGTGTGCCTGAATCATTCTGCACAATGGAGAATGTATAATATTATGATAATAGCAAACATGTAAAATCTGAGTGATCGGTACAGAAAACGTTGCAAAACTACCGACAATGATGAAACATAGAATTTGATGCATAGACAGCTTACGGGATCTCACGGGTATGTCCGTACTACACGATCAGCCAGGCGACGCCACTAATGGATTTTTGCGTCAATATAATGGCTTTTGTAGTGCTCGATTACACTTTTGCCTTGTCTTTCTTGGTAGAGCGAAGAATGGCATTCAGATGGTTTGACTTGGGACCCACGATAGTCTACCAAATCCCAGGCCTTGAAGATCTAAATGACCGTGAATATATGTCGAGAGCAGTGCAAGTGCTTGGTACTGTAACACTCTGTTCGTCGGTAACTTCCTGCAAGAAGTTTTCGTTTAGTGACTATAAAACATTGAAAACAACCAGCAGACCCAATGCAGGTTATCTGCAAGTTAGTCCAATGAGTCTTTGACATTTGAATTTTTAAACTTAATTTCCCATAGACCGTTCCAAGATCTGCCATTCGGTGATTGCGTACTTTTGTTTGGGCACAACCAAGATTACGCTTTGTCGAGGTCGCCAGAATTCTGGATGGAAGTCGGGCGCAGGCTCCATCCGAAATATGTTTCAGGTGAGCTGGCCGAAATCGCGACATCCTCCCAGACTACGGGTCTAAACCTCCAATCGACCCTAAGGTTGTGTAAACATTCCATGAATGTTTGTGCAAACGATTGCCTGAAGATAACGAAATCATCAAAGAACGCTTGTGGTGCCCTTGTGCTGGATGCCATCATGGATCTTGATGCCTGGGACACTATTGGCAATTGGACTATTCCATTACTAAAACCATATCCTGGTTCCGTGGCTCTCCAGGATCGATACTTGAAACCGTCGACTGTTGATGCCATTATTATACTGAGTGAGTCTGGAATTTTCTTGTTGATACAGCCCACTCCTCTCTTTTGTTTTCGCGTCAAGACTAACACCTCCTCCTTGTTCTGAAGGCTCAATATGGATTGCAGTAGTGATTGCTGCCAGCATTCTATTGGTTCTCAGGGCTCGACAAGACCAGAATCTTGCTAAGAGGGGTGTGACGATGATTTTATTCATCTCTGTGGCGTACGCAAAGTCATCTGCTCTGTAAAAGACAAATCAAACCAATGAACTCCCCCTCTATTACAACAGGTCCATCCTAATGGGTATTCACAATATTGGGATAGCATACTGGGAAAGTGATTTTGCATCATGTACGGTGCCTGCTATTGTCACACCTACAGCTGTTTTATTGTAAGTTTGGCTTTTTTTTCTTTTCGCTATTTTTAAGCTCGAGCTTTACTAGAACATGCTTCCTTAAAATAGTGCAATGTTCTCTCTATGGGTACGGGCAACTGATTCTTGGCGGCTTTTGCGTACGCTGACAAGTCCTTTATAGGGACGAGCTCGACGCCTCTTCTTTATCTACTCGTAAGCCTAGCAATCAACTGAGATTTCGTGTCTACATCACCTCAACAGCTTCTACGTGTCTCCACAGAGACCAAACAGAATTGTTCAATATGGACACTCGGTATCTGATGACCAGTACAAAAGCAAGCGCACCACCAAAAGGTACATCAACTTGAGGTTTGTGCTTGTAATTCCCATATCAGATCTATGGTTTCTAATTCTCTTTCAGCGGACGCTACCAAGAAACGATGGAACGGAGTTGATACTGTCTTTTGGATTACATTTACAGCAGCCTTGATCATGGTGTTCATCCTTGCAATCGTAGTGGTGCTTGTTTCGCCACTATGTAAGTTCAACAGTTCTATGTGCCCACAAGCAAGAGAACATACTCTAAACCCATTCACTCTTTGAAGATGGAGCCGCTCCAACTGGACATTGTATGATATTGGGTGATTTCCAGAATTGGTATGAAACGATCCACAAATTTTGCACAATCTTGGTATTCAAACACTAATAATCTAATCTATGAATTTGCTGTTTAGGGAGTTTAATTGTGTACTTGTAGGTGCGGCAATCCTGTTCTCATTCTTGGCATTTTGGATGTACAAAACCAGAAAGTGTGATGATAGGGTAAACGTACTTTGGTTTGCGTCCAATTTGGACGAGAGAAATCAACGACTCTTCTTGCTCATATCCTTTCGTAATCTAGCTCGGTATACGAATTGATATTGGAGTGAACTATGTAAGTCACGTTTGTAAATTTGCACGCATCATTTATTGTCAAACTGACTCGCAGTATCGCTTTTGTAGTTTATAGCAGTGCTATTCACGGCTATTTACGTTACCCTCGACGAGGTTGTCCCTATTTCTCGTGAGTTTTACAGCTCATTCCCTCCGAGAATCGAGGGCGCATTGATATTCGGGTTGCTCTTTATTGCATCAGTTGTAAGTAATGTGCTGTTTCCTATAAGTGATTGACTGGGCTGGAAAGCTAACGTATTCTACCTAGTTGGTCCCGCTATGGAATAGTTACAGTATTACAAGAAGAATTATAGCGCTATTCAGAAAAAGTTTGAATCGTATGCCTTCTACGCTTTCTTCAACTTCTGTTGCAATACCATCAGTGAGGAGCGAGATAGTCTTTCACAAACTGTTGAGAGATAAGGAAATGATGAAGAAATTAAAGACGTTTTCGGTAAGTGTCATCAACATTTGAGAGAATGCATTTCAATTTCTCTATAACGTTTTTTTATTCAACGCAGATTCAACTTTTTTGTGTTGAAAATGTCACATTCATGATGGAGATTGTGAGACTGAATGAAGTAGTATGGCCACCAAAGCCGCACGATCATAAAAAATCAGCTACGGCAATGTTTAAAGGCAGAATTTCCACGACTGAGGCAAGACCGCTTGGCAGGTAACTTCAGATTGCTCACTTTGTCGCTACGTGAAGGGCTCAAAACGGACTGAACTAACTCTAACATGATTGTTGAATACGTTCACAGTTCATTAAGTCTGGATGGAGAATACAGGAAAGCACCAACTCCTGAACATCGACGAGCATCAGAGTCACGGCGACCGTCAGCGTCATCGAGACGGATATCCGGAGAGCCTTCTCTGGGACGACACTCTACAGTAGTCTCGAAAACAACAAGTACTGCCAGTGGTGCATCTTTGGATAGCCCGAAGCAGGACGTCCCAAAACTACCCATAATTAGTGAGAGAGCCCAACTATTTTACATGTTTGGCATGCACCACTCTCCTTCTACTTCCAGCCATGCTTCTGGAGCCCCCGTTACTTCCAACCATACTTCGGGTATCATTTCTGCTTCCACCCATGTTTCTGGAACCATCGTTGCAACCGCTGGTGCTGATGAAGCCACCGAATTCCGGATTTCCATTGGTGATGATAAACCAGCGGCATTCTTGACTGAAGATGACCCAATGCCCAGTTCTATTGTTGATGATGCTAAGGCGATATGTGATATATATTGTCGACCTCTTTCAATGATGGAAATCAATATTCCCAAACGGGTCAATCAGCCTATTCTCGATGCTTTTGAACTGTATGCTAAAGGGGGACCGGCACCCAAGATATCTATATTCAAGGGAGCTATTCAGGATGTTGTAAAGGGGCTGTATCTGAACGTGTAAGTGTTTTAGAGTTAGTTTTAATCCGTATACGGGAAGAATGAAACATTGTTGATGCTCATTTTTGTGTTGACATACTCTAGATATCCAAAGTTTGTAGATACCTTGAAGGCAGAAGACACGAGAAAGTTGCAGAATTTACCGGAAATAATACCATCGCCATTCCTGTAACAAAACGAACCTGATCTATCGCTAATAAACAACAGAGTATTCCAAACGTTTCAGAAAACCTCGTAATGTATACCAAAAATGACTGAAACTAAGTATGTATTACGCTCCCAATGGGTATTAATTATGTGGTAATGCGTTTCGGTATATGAGGTCACAATGTTAAGAAGACAAGCACAGCGTGGCTACCAATACGGTAGCCAACAAACTAAATGTAGAAGCAAAGTCCACTCTAGATGCTCCTGACGCACTTCCGACTGTAATAGTTCCATTGGCTGGAGCGGTATTAGCTGTTCCAGCTAAAGTTCCATTAGCAGCTGGGTCTTGAAAACTGAAAGGTTGTGTTTAGGCAACTGTCTCGATACACTAGCTTATTCAACTTACGTGACGCCAGCTCCACTTCCACTCATCGACGGCGTAGCAAATCCGATGCGACGATTAGAAACGTCGAATAAAGTGTAGAATGACCTCTACAACAGCAAAAATTGATGAGTGACGTTGGCCCATCAAACGAGAAGACCTGCCAGTGTTTACCAAAATCAAATTCCCGAGAATTCCACCATTGTATTGAGCAGCTGAACCCTGGAAGACAAAAGCACCTGTACAATAATCTCCAGTTTTGGGGTTTGCAAATGTGTAGCCTGTTGGCGGTACTGCCAATATCTTTCCACCAATTGTAAATGTGATGGTTGGTAAAGATGCGAACGGAATCGCACTGCAGTTGGGACCGTATAGTGGCACGCCCAGGACGGTGCTCTGTTGAGCTTGTAGGAGGGAGCCAATGGCGTCAACCATTGCTTGTGGGAGAAGACATAATGTCGTGCCTAAAGTTCGCGCCAGCAGAGTTAGACTGTGGAGCAGCATCCCTTATAATGTAGAGCAGTTTTTTTACCAGTATCAATCAAAAGAGGCAGTTCTAGAGGCGTGTTGATAACAAAGCCTGACGAACTGATTTGACCGAATACGTAGGCACTTCCTCCTTTTGACAATGTCAAGACATTGGTAGTTCCAACATTCAAAGCAGTCAAAGCCGTGTACCTAAAGCGCAACAAATTCTTCAGTAGAGTGATCCAAGTGATCACCACCTTAAGTCGAGCTCACGTACCAGTATTGAGCATTGAACGATTGGCTAGCTGGTATCGATGATGGCTTCCACATTAAGTCAATCCATGTAATGTTACCAGAGTATCTGTCATGCCAAAAAAAATCATTATAAGAAGACTATTGATGACTTTGAACGTCCATACACTCACAGTTTCTCATCGATACCACCCAAAGTAACCAGCCCATCTGTGTATGTAAGACCTGTAGTTGCAGCAGAAGCGTTTTGCCTTGTTTGAAGAGCAAGATTTAGCTCACGATCTGTGTGAACGAAAACTGCTTGACGAATTATACCAAAATCCCCATATATTCGAGTCTAGGATCTTGGTGGAAAGCAAGTGGCCAGAAATAGATTGGCTCTCCACTAAATTTAAGAGAAAAAAAACCTCAGAAGTCTGTTTGGTCATGATTGAAAACCAACATCAACTCACATGTAGGAAATACTCCTAAAGTTCCAGCGGCAATTCCCAAAATACCTTTCAGAGCAAAGAATATCAAAGTCAAGTTCTAAAGATCCAAAAGATGGCTTACGCACCATCAGTCCTCAAAGTCGCAGTGCCAATCGTAATTGAAGTAGCATAGTAAACCGTCGAGCCCGGTACACTAATACCAGCCAATGCAACTGTATCAGATCCAACAACCCCCAAAACCACTAGCCCATCACCATATGTGGCGATATTCGTAACATTCGCACTGGTCGTCATAAAGGTCGACGACAGTGTTGGATCAAATGATAAAGATCCTGCTGCACCAGGACACGATACCGATGCAGTGCAAGAGCTTCCTCGAGCCCAAAGCTTGCTGCTTCCAGTATCAAGCTGAAAAAAAGTGAGTTGGTGAGGACTGCTGACACAACACTTTTTTTGTCCCAACTCCGACAGCTGCGACTGTGTGCTTCGCATCAAGGTGTTTCAAGAGCACGTACCGTGACTCTAACGGTCTGAGATGGTGTTCCAATAGAGATCTTGGCCGCCAGAGTCCCTATTATATCAAAAGTTTGAGCAAAACTTGCAAAGTGTTGTTGTGGACGGACTAGTACGCAACATGTCTGATTTCAATTTCACTCACCATAGTATATCAAGCCTGCATCGGCAGCTAATTTAGATGATCCGGATGATGAGTCTTGAGTGGTATAAGTAGTTGGTATCCTAACAACCAATGGTTGCTTGTAAGCTCGATTTGTTTGGAAAAGTTCGCGGCGGAGTTGAAATCGAGGTAATTGTACCTAATGATATCAGCGAGAATTGAAGTGATGCAGCTCATAGATACCAAAAGCATCACGAATGACCTTTTTAAGCTGGTCATTTTGGCTGTTTGTTGTTTTTGTTGGTGGGGAGCAGCTTGGCAGGTTTTGAAACGCGCAGAGCCTCCATACTGATCAAACATTGAGCTAGTTTTAAACCTCTATTGGATCTTCATTATTCGAATCTTCAGAATCGGCTACATGATACTCTTCCACGCATCACTTTTCATAGAGCGACCGGCCAGATGCGTGTTTAACCCAACCAAAATGATTGATAGCAGCAACAGCTTCGAAGCTTTGCAAGCGTAATATTGAAACGTGCGCAATTTTGACGACAAAACAGCTCTAGATCACACCATGCACAATATCGAAATACGTAAAAAGTTTAGTATATTATTATTTAAGAGTCCAGTTGGGTTATAAAAGAACATTGGTGTGTACAAGAAGGCGGCCAGTCAAGCCAGCTGACATATCAATAAACTATTGTCTCTTAGCATTTTCCGCTAATCTTCGAGCCCAATGTTCTCCAATAGACCGTTGGTTGAGTCCCATGTGTGAAGACAATCGCAGGTCCTTGTCTTGAGTAAAGTGCTTTTGAGATACCCAGGCAGCTACGTAATATGAAATAGGAAATAGTTAGTTTAAGGATCAAGTTGGATGTTTGATAGATCAAATTTGTTCAAGCAAGGCAAACCCAAGTGGGAATAGCACGTACCAAAGATGAAGGGTATTGATAGCATGGCAGCCAAGGGAATGACTTCAGTTGGCATACGACGGATGCTGAATGCAGATACCATTTTTTGTTTTATGTGTGGGGTGTGCGTGTAGATCTAGAAGTGAATGGAATGGTGGTTTTAGTATGCAATGACTTTGTATATACAATGTGGTCGCTCAATTGTAGAACTTACATTACTTCTGTAGTGCTTGTAATGTTTTTTGAATGTTGGAGTTGTTACGAGAGTGTGTCGCTTTAAATAGGTGGTGATTGCTGATTTCGAGTCATGTTGTGTCTTAGGGTTTGCGGTGCTTGCATTTCACTCCAACCGAGCGAGAGTCAGGATGGCGCACCACCACCGGTTTTCTGGATTCCATAGAAAGCTCCAAGGACGGAGAGAAGATCTCTCTCTGTCGCTTATACCTGTGTCGACATAAATCACCGTTTTTTAACGAAACCAGCCAGTACTAGTAGCAACTTTTTCGAAACCGTTAAAACCAAACACCGTGTATAAACTCCAAGATAAACTCATACAATAAAATTTTAATCTCATACGCATATCGAGATCACGTTCAATTAGAATAGGATGGTCACTGCTACCCCAACAAATCAAAGTTTTGGTGGTGGCATCATAAATTTCGTGTGTCGTCCCAAGGCAACGACCTTGTTTCCAACCTTGACTGATACAGATGTGAATGCTAGACTCTAAATTATTTTCGCAGTTAGTATAAGAGTATACTACAATGCGCACCTTTGGGCTAACCTTTCCAAGTTTGTCAACAACACCTTCCAATTCTAAGATTTCACCCAGATTAGCTCCAGCGATGAATGTCGTGTTGATGTCGACTGAGACGTGTGCTGCGTAAGCGGGCCCGTTTGAAGCAATGGCGAGAGATCCAAGAGCATCTATAAAGATGCCGATTGCTCCTCCTATGACAGTTGATGCAAAGAGTTACAGGTTGTACACGTAGACATTCGACCGATGGTGTCTGAATAGATCGTGATCTCATTTGCAAGATTCCTTTGTGCCAACACTTTGTGAGCAGCTCACCATGTAAAGTGCCAAACCCGTTCTGAGACAAGCCCATCAAATAGAGAGGAGTTAATAGATATATGGATATACACGAATTCAAATATTTAAGTGCGCGCTTACGATCATAACCTAAATCGTAACCATTCGTTAGAAAAAAACCCGCCCGTCTTGCCAAATCAAACAGAAATGTTGATGATACCTTTGAAACAGGCAAACGGGCTCGTATCTTGCCAGGCTTTGCTTCCACTATTTCAAGCTAAGACGATAATAGATCCATGCATCGTGTCAGCCATGGCTACAGACGCCAAACCAGTGAAAAAAAACTTGCCTCTTTGAAGAAATGTGAATCGACTGCACTTCGTGAAGTGTTTGTGGCCCAATAGCCTTTAGTCCAGCCTAATACATCCGCAGGTGGTGGAGGAGCTTTACTGGACATTGCTGCTATTGTTTGATGGAGTTATTCTCTCTGATGCTATCTCTTTATCTTGCTTCACGAAAAAGTCGAGGTTACAAAAGGCTTTGTTGCTTAATGAAGAAGAACTACAGGATGAGCAGAATACCCGGCTCGTTATAGTCCTAATTGAATACTCCTAGGTTCTATTGCGAGTCATTACAACTAGTACTAACTTGTACAATATATTCTAATCCGCGTCATTTCCTCGTCAACACCAAATTTCAAAGCTGACAACACCTAATCTGCGTCATTTCTTTCCAAAACAAGTTTCAAAGATGGCTACTACGTGGCACCAGCACTTCTGGCGGTCCAAAAGTAATCATAATTTTACCAAATGAGGCCCTATTCATCGACGATGCTCTCAGAGCTAGTGGTAGTGATTCAAGACCTTCGAATTTCTCATGGTATAGTATTGGTTTGGGAGGCTGGCCGTCTGGTGCTCTTCCTTCTGTAAACATTTGGAAGAGCTAAGGAGAAAAAATTAGAGCGCACTCCACATGCTGCGAGAATTCCAACACGTACTCCTCTCCATGCGTCATCCAGCACTCCTGGTTCTGTTACCGTAGTCTGCCCGAATGATTTCTTGTATCCGTTAATGTTGACGCCAATAGCTGCGACATTCTATCAAAATCAAAAACCAAGTAAGGCACTCTACAAGTCACAAGGAAACAACAAACCTGCGATACCTTGAGCAACAACCGATTCGCAGGTATCTGCTCAATCTTTCCACCAGTAAATCCAACAACAAGCAACCGTCCATTCCAAGCAGTACATTTGGTAGATGGGATTATAAGTCCCGTGGGATCAACCACAATATCAGCACCCTCCCGTTCGCGTCCAGGTATATTTCTCGTGATTTCTTTGACTTTTTCAGGCCATTCTTTATCTGTGGCGTAATTGAGAACTGCGTCGGCGCCTGCTGTTTTGCAAACGGGGATCTTGTCGTCGGATGATACAGTGGCGATGACGTATGCTCCTAGGTGTTTTGCGATTTGGATTGCTAGAAGGAAATGAAGTGTTAGCGATGAGTTTGTGTGTAGATTTTGCAACATGCGGCCTCATACATGAACTACCGATTCCACCAGCTCCCGAATGAACTATATGATATTTGAAAAGTGTCAGCCAAATCAAGTACCACAAAGTTGACCAATTCTCTCGCAGCTTACCCAACACAACCTCGTCTTTAGCCACTCTCCCTCGATTCACTAACCCAATCCACGACGTAGTGTAATTCACTCCAATAGCCGCAGCTTCAGCCATCGTCAAGCTCGCCGGCACCTCGAATGTCTCTTCAGTGGGTATAACAGCCGTACGTTCAGCTATTTCCCCACCGCAAAAGACTCGTTGACCAACATAGAATTGTTTGGGACAGTTTGGTCCGACTTCGAGTATGATTCCTGCTACCTATGTAAGAAAGTGAGTAAGAAAAAAGGGTATTTGAGGAGACAGTTCGAAACCTACGTCTGCACCAGGTCTCATCGGCAATTTAGGCTTGAATTGGTATTTTCCTTGCAATACCATCAGAGATGCGAATGATATGCCAGCGGCTCTGACCTACAAAATAAAGATTAATGAGACATGAGAATGCGGTCCCTCAGTTGTTGCTGCCATAAACACTCCCAAGTCAAATGTTTGGACATGCCTCAAGCAAAAACCCATTAGGTGGACACGTTGGTTCCGGCAGATCATCCCGTAGTTTGAGATCTTCGGGAACTTTGATGTACTCGTTTGCAATGTAGCCCTTCATTGTCGGTTTGGGTATGAAAGCTTGGAGCTGTTAAAATCTATGGTTTGACGAAGTGTTGTTAGCGTTTGGGACGTTACTCAGATGCCAAGTACAGAACAACGACACGATACCTTGTGCACGTCAGCTTGCAGCGTCCCTTCCCCTGTGTCCACAGCTTTCAAAGAGAAGGATGTCGGTATTTTGTCGAACGGTCGTGTATTGATGGTGAGCGAATGACATCACAGACGCGTATCGATCGCCCACATTGGACAAAGACAAATTGGAACGGAAGGGCGCATAGATCGACTTTGAATTTGAGTACTCACGTCATAGTTTGCTGCTCAACACGCAAAACACGAAAATGGCTTGCCAACAAAAACCTCAACAGGTCTATTCTATATCATCATCATCATCATCATCCACCTCCTCTTCCTGATTCGCCATCATGGCGAGCCATCCACCAGCACCACGATCAGGCTCTGGCTCTTCAGGTCCATGCGTGACTACGACTTTACCAAAAGTTTTTCGTGTTAGCGAGACATCTCGCATGGCTCTCGGTATATCTTCGAGTCCGTGATATTTTTCACTGTATAATATAGGGTGAGGCGGCTTTCCATCTCTCGCCTGACCAAATTGCAGCATCTGGAAGATGCCACCCCAGGCATCGGCCAATATTTCTGGTTCAAGTTTGTCGTCTGCGAAGCCCCAGTTTGGGCGGTAGCCATTCAAGTAGACTCCCATTGCAGTTATGTTCTAAAAGGGATAGACATACAGTTAGTTTTGACCTGAATCAGAGTATGCAACTCACAAACACATACTTTAAGCAGGAGTCGATTTGTCGGTATGTTTTCAATGTTTCCACCGGTAAATCCAACAACTAGCAAACGTCCATTCCAAGCGGTGCATTTCGTGGATGGGATTATAAGTCCGGTTGGATCTAAAACCACATCAGCACCTTCTCTAGTCCTTCCAGGAATATTCCGTGTGATTTCTTTAACTTTTTCAGGCCAGTCTTTGTCTGCGACATAGTTTAGCACAACATCTGCTCCTGCCTCTCTGCAGGCCTCCATCTTGTCGTCTGATGAGACTGTAGCTATTACATAGGCGCCCAAATGTTTTGCAATCTGGATGGCTAATACGCAAAAGATGGTCAGAGTGCTGTCTTTTGAAGCTGCTCACGATTCAAACGCAGCTTGCCAGAATTTCCGATTCCACCAGCACCACTATGAATAAGCGCAACCTCCTTTCTAGCTAATCGTCCACGATTCACAAGTCCAATCCATGAGGTAGGGAAGTTCGTTGGGAGGGCACAAGCTTCCGCCATACTGATATTTCCAGGTACCCGAAATACGACTGTTTGGCTCGGTCTTAGAGCCACGTATTCACAATAAGAAGCTCCTGATCCAAAGACACGTTGACCGAGTGCGAATGGTTTTGGGCATTTGGGGCCAATTTGGACAATGATCCCAGCAACCTAGAGTTTGAGAATTGTCGTTAAGAGAGTGTCGTTGCATCGCTCTGCTGCAAGCTTAGCTAAGCAAGGTTTCTTTGCTATAGGGTTGACAAACGTACGTCACTACCAGGAATAAACGGTAATTTCGGCTTGACTTGATATTTGCCTTGACAAAACATGAGGTTGGCGAAGTTTATACCACTAGCTCTGACCTATTGATGTAAAAGGGTGCGTCAAATGCCCGAAATCACGACAAACAACACATCTTGCGATGTATCAAGAATGAAATGCTACGACAGATTCGAATTTCACAGTAAAACGTTCTATTGTTACATACCTCAATGACCATTCCATCTTCTGGACATTCAGGATCAGATGTCTCTGTCAAGGTCAGGTCTTCTGGGACCTCAATGAACTTTTCAACGACGTATGCCTTCATGGTTCGAGATATACGTAACGGAATACAGGATTCAGCTCGATTCCAGTATTAAACAACCAGCCCAAGTGCTATTTGCAAAACACCAACATTCCAAAGCAAGCAAAGTCGTACGTCAGAAACTGACGTCACGAGCTGTTATTAAGCCTGTAGTGAAGAAGGCTTGTCGACGTGCTTTTCATTGCTAAAATAGATACAATGTCTCTCGTCACGTAGAAATGCAAAACCAGGACTTCCAAAATCTTGTTGTCGAAACCACGCTCCTTAGCAAGAAGATCCATTATCACCCCTGCTATACGTCCTGACCCTGGAACCTCTATTGTATCTCATACGAGCTATAACCATGGGATTCCGCTCTCGCTTTTCCATATACATGAAGTACGCTTCCTATGCTGACGACATCTAGATTTACTGTCGCAACCGTCAAGACTGGCATCTCACGCAGGCTGCGCTGAAACTATACGAAAACGCTTCTGCTGCCAAGTTGAATGTTACAAAGAGTCGTGCTTTACTCCTAGGCTCTGCAACGGATCTGGTCAGCAAAGCACCTCATCAACAACTCTGCAGCACACTAGCAAGGACTGATTCGTCTGACTGATGGATCATTGAAGTGGTCCATAGACCATAGACATAACAAGCTTCACATAGTCGCGCTCTATCACTGATTCGTCTGACTGATGTATCATTGAAGTGGTCTATGGACATAACAGCTTCACATAATCGCGCTTTATCACGTCGAAAGACATGTATTACTACTGTTAAATGCTAAATTTATAACATCACATCTGTGATTATTATACTCTAAATCTGTCCCACGGTATTTCCTGATAGAGTTATCCAGTGGTTATAATAAAACTGTTAGAAAAACGAACCAGCCTTAGTTTTTTGAGAATCAGACCCAGGCGGCATTGGGACGGTCAAACTCTTTGTCGACATCGGAACTGTAAGCATCACTGATTCAACTGCTGTTCTCCTCGTGTTGACCGTTAACAATCTTCATTAGGCCTAGATGGACAAGCGATGGAAGCCCAAATCGTACGTCGTGTGCTCATAAGACGTCGTAATACAGCAGTGAGGCCTATTCCTATCTACATTCCAAACAGTTTCATCGTATGTGTTGACGTGAATTCGCTCCAAACATGTCACTTGAATCTGAATCACTTTATTATACATTAACCACAGGAGCTTCAATTATCATGTTGCACAGCTCTGGGACAACTAGTCAGACCAGGAGCCCCTGTATTGCTGACCCGAAACGACGAGCCCATAACACCCCGAAACTTTTACTCGTTGGGCAACGACCAGCTCATTGATGTCGAAATCCCGATTACTGGAACGAATGCAATGCGTAATAATCGTGTATCTCATCATCATACCGCACCGTCATTCGATGTCGACTCGCCGCCTGCGAAGGTCGTCATCAAATACAACAACAGAGATTGTGTGTTGTACGTCTATCCTCAGGACAAGGTATCGAATGTATATAGGTGGCTACGTGCATGGTATATAGTAGACTCGCTCTTTGTTGTCAAGGTTGATGGGCGTGTGGTTACCACCTTGGATGAAGACTGTTACAGCTGTGGAGTGTGGACAGATACGAGTATTCATGCTCATACCTTGTCCCAATCATCGTCCAGTGCTCAAATTATAGGAGAAAGGCTGAATGAGGGTGAATGTATACAGGTGTTGGTGTCTTACGCGGATAAAACATATGCAATATCCGCTCCCAAACAATGGAAGGTGGCTGAATTGAAGAAGGCGGTGACCATACGTATAGGCATTCCTGGCATTTTTCTGAAGGTGAATACCTTTGGTGGTATGCGTAGTAATGATGCTATGCTCGTGTCGGAGCTTGCTATGGTATCAAACCACATTGTGGTCTCCCTTCGAGGATTCTGTAGCTAGGATAGAGAGTTGGCCTCATTTAGCAGAAAGAATAGGAATTGTATAGTTACATTTACAGCAAGTATATAGATCCATTTGTGTAACTTGAGCAAGATGTTGTTTTCGACGGCTGTCAAAACCGCGCTTGTATATCTCTCGACTCACATATTTCAAACCATCTGAGCCGTAGAACGAACTCAATGATGACCTTCTCTGTCCTCCGACCTTTATAAATGATGCTCGCTGCTAACGTTTTCCTGCTGGACATCAGAACCCTCCGACCTGAAATCATCTTGTTGCTCTACACTACTCCGAAATGCCGGAAAGTTCTGAGCCTTGTCAAACTGGTGGTCATGGCTCGTTTCATTGCTGAGAGGCGTTCAACCGACCCGAATCCAAAGCGATGAGCATCGAATATGGATCATTTGTCTTGAGCGTAATGAGGAATAAATTCGTGACGGAAGCGTTACTCTACACGCAGCACTCGATTTCTCTAAGAGCATCGATGGACACTCCAACGACAATCTTTGTGGAGATCGAGACAGCATTGCATATTTCACATTTCGTCTGGCAAATATACATGGCTGATATGCATAAACAACACATTTCAACACCAGCAATCGAAGTTTCGAGGTTGAGCAAATTGCAACAATACTAAAAGGATCAAGAGTTTCAGTAGCATTCTGAGCGAAGATGATTGTAACGATGCGCCTTCCTGATGATTGCGAGAGTAGGGTTGTATGAATGACCCAGCTTGCAACTACTGCAATAACGACGCAATCTTACACATTGTCAATCCTCATGATTTTGGCACCAACCCCTTAAACAAGACATGCGTGAGGCTTCAAGCCTGAATGAATCTTCATCTGGGTCAGAAAAGGCGTCAGTAACTCCTGCCATGAGAACTTGAACTAACTGAATAACTCGCATGTCGTGTAAGATGCCCTCTATAAGATACGAGTGTGTATTAGTCGCATACTATGCAAATGACCAGGTACTACAACTACACACTTAATAGTGAATGTGTTCAACAGTTTCCAACGAGAGAAGGTTACCTCTTCCAAACATTGTTTGAAGGAGTACTAGTCTTTTGTTTCTTCGCGATCAGACCGTCTTCAGGCGAGTCAGTAGCAGCAGGTTGAGCAGTGACGCCATCGTTCAAAGTGTACTGTTCTGTGATGGGAAGTGAAGCACCTCCTCGATGAGATTGTGCAACCAACACATTTTGAGTGCCAACAGACTCAATAAATGATGGTGTAGATGGTGGTATATATGACGATGGGTATACAGGGTATTGTTGTTGCTGCTGCATCAACAATTCATGTTGTCCAAGAGTTTGGAAAGTGGATGACCACCAGCCAACACACCGCTCACTCCTTTAAAGTCATGCGTTGATAATGCGATACTCATAGTGGTTGGAGTATTGGTAATAGTAGTCTGCGAGACTCTATCGTAACAGTAGTACGTCGTTGGAAGTAAAGATGGCAGTGCAAATTGATGATGTTGAGGATATGCCTCACGTTGAGGGACAACTGGTGGTGGTACTGGATACAGTTGATATCCATAACGTTGAGGGTAGCCATACGTAGTCATCAATGTAGGATCAAATGGTATTCCTCTGCAATCCATAGATCCAACATCCAACACGAATATACAGTATCAGCACCGAAATCAAAATCAGAATCAGATGAAGTTTCAGGTAGATTTAATGCTTCTGGTGCACGTGTCGCCTTTCCTTTGGTAGCGATTTGCTGTAAATGGGGCTTTATAAGTTTTTGGTGTAAACTTTGGTAATAAAAAAAACTGCAAAACAAGCTAGTGCAGCTGTTTTTGGTTTGTAATAGTATGGAAGCGTGGATATAAGTGTTATTTGAGTATGTAAGCTCGTTATTCGTTCAAGCATCGAGTCCCTTTGTAACTAAATCAAACCATCATCTAGATTTAAATTCAGACACAATGCATCGGTCGCTCCAAACACTCAGAACCTACCATAAAGTGAGACGGAGGCTGGCTACTCCTCCACAATTAGATGCTATACAGCCATGTAATCGGCCTCTAAACAGGGGAATGGCCTCGATATCTATGGTCGAGGGCCTGACATCAACGTCCAATACGCATCTGCCAGCACGCCCATCACCACTCTCTCTAACCGAATACAACGATATACCTTCCGATCTGTTTCCCTCATCATATATCAAACTCCCGCAGTCTCCACCTAGTCCCTGGCTAGAAACTCAGTTGGACGGACCACGTATGATGACCTATTACGATGTGGAAGAGCAGCTAGCCACTATACGAGTGGTCTTACACAGAGACCCAATAAGAGCCGAACAAATGTTTCTGATGATGTGGTATGAGCCTAAAATCAGGGACTTGATAAAGCTGAGACTCAACACACCAATCCTGAACGCCATCTTGGAAGCATATGTAAATAAAGGAAATACTCTCAAAGTAGCACAATGGGAACATTCTATAGCCAATCGAACATATGGCCCTGGTTGTGATACTACCACGTATGCCATACTAGTTGGATGGCACTTGTCGCGCGGAATGGTGGATCATGCTATAGCAACTATACAGGAGGCGGAAGCTCAGGGCACATCTGTAGAAGTTTTGCGACGTGATTCTAGATTTACGGATCCGTCTAGACGAACAGCTCTTGAAGCGCTGCTGAGACAAATCGGCAAAGTTGTAGATGGGTATTCACAGGCCGACTCGTTACTCCTATCGGCCTTGGAAAAGGAAGGACTAGACAGAGAGATTGCTGAAGAATTTGCTACGGAATTCGAAACTGTAAACGAGGAAGAGGAAGAATTAGATTTAGCTGTAGCCTGGTCTACTTCTCAGGTAGCTATTGCTTCAACAGCAACACCTGCTACCAAGGCAGAGGCAAGATCGCGGCCTTCAGGTCTACTCTACCTCCAATCCGTACTCGAACATGTGCCGGCAACAGATGCATCACCCGAAGTGCTAGCAAACGCCCAAGTGGTTCTAGAAGGAGCAACCGTAGAAGCAGCCATCAAGGAATTGCAGACCCTAGCCGAATCCCAACCATCCGTATTCGCTCTCTCATCTCAGCCATATCATCTAATATGGTCGTGGACTCGTGATTTAGCAAACCAAATAGGAGCTGAACTCAGGGCTATAGAATCTGATACTACAGCATCAACGAAGTTCGCCACCGAGCACTCTTTTGTATCTCTAATCAATCCTCAGGCCGCCGCCCTGATCGCCATATCATGTGCTGTAGAACCTGGTAGACGGAGTCGAGACGACATGGATGCTGTTGGTGGTGATAACTCGTCTACACGATTTGCTAGATTGAGTATTGAAATCGGGAAAGCTTGTGAACGAGAGTATAATTTGCAACAAGCTTCGAAATCTGCTAATCGGCGATGGGTACGTAGTTTGGTATGTTTCCTGGGATGCTAGAACTTGAGGTAGTGTGGACTTATGCTTTTTTTGTTTGGTTCTCATAGCTCAAGGCAGAGCTGAAAATCAATGCCCTGCAAACATCTGGACGATTATATGAAATGCAGATCAAACGTATCAAAAAGCATATGGATGCTTTTGATGTTGAC
This sequence comes from Synchytrium microbalum, assembly GCF_006535985.1. Classification (NCBI taxonomy): domain Eukaryota; kingdom Fungi; phylum Chytridiomycota; class Chytridiomycetes; order Synchytriales; family Synchytriaceae; genus Synchytrium; species Synchytrium microbalum. The sequence goes on from NW_022158372.1 coordinate 62,461, forward strand.
AAGAAGGAGAGAGATTGGGATCCGATTTGGCCGGATACCGTTCGTGTCAAGGTAATGTGAAAGTCGGGGAGTTAAGCTTTTTTTCACTGAACAACGTGCTCATTCTGTCCTCTACTTCCTAGGTTGGAGCTTTCTTGGCAGGTCTATTACTGAAAGTTGCCAAGGTTCCTGTAGTTGATGAAGCAAATGCAGATTCTCCGTGAGTTCACACATAACATCATCTACGCGGCTTTTTTGGCATTCTCAAAAATTTCTCCCCCACAGTCCGAAAATGGTCCCAGCATTTGAACACTATGTCGGACACAGTGTTGGATCGCGAGCCATCGGTTTCTTCAGACCGTCCGAAGCACTCCGTAATGTGGAACATGTCCCCGTAGTCCTATCACCAGCTCTCTTACCAATGTTATCACCTCCACGTGCATGGATTGGTCGAAACACTGGTGGATACTTGACCTCAAAGACACCTCTAGTCCGTATCTTCCTCTGTCCCGAACATCAAGAATATATCAAAGCTGCTGAACAAGTCGATGAGGATGGCGGACACTTGAAGATATTGATGAAGGGATTAGATGTCCTTGGGCAAACTCCTTGGAGAGTAAATGAAAGGGTGTTGGATGTTGTCTCGCAGATATGGAAGGATGATAAGAATGCTGTGGCTGGGCTGCCTGCCATTGGGCCTAAGAGTCCACAGCCTGCGAAACCTAGTGAGGAAGCTATTAAGGGTGATCCGAGTTTGCTAAAGACGTATTTGCAGGAATCAAAGTTGTGGCAGAATGAAGCTACGTCGTTGTATTCGCAAAGATGCTCGGAGGCTTATAAGATTGAGATTGCTAAAGCTGTAAGTTATGTGGAAGAGTGAAGCAAACTTTCTTTGCTTTCGGTTTGAAGATGAAGATGCAAAAAAGGCACGGGCCTCTTTGAGTCATGATTGTAACTTTGCCAATCACTCTTTACTAGTTCGTGGGCCATACAGTCTACTTCCCACATAACGTCGATTTCCGTGGTCGAGCCTATCCAATACCACCGCATCTAAATCATATGGGCAATGACTTGTGTCGTGGAATTATGGAATTCGCTGAAGCCAAACCATTGGGTAAACGAGGGCTTGAATGGCTCAAGATTCAGGTTGCTACATTGGCTGGTGCTTCCAAGTGAGTAATGGTCCTCCATCCTTCAATACCAGTACACCTTTTGCTCTCGCTGAATTTCTGTGTCTTTCTTAGAGTGTCATTCGAAGATCGTATTCAATTCACTGAAGATATCATGAAGGAAGTGTATGATAGCGCTGATCAGCCGTTGACTGTGAGTGATATAATGTACAGTCCTCTGATTATTATGTAACACTTACGGTGTTTTTATTGCAGGGTAACAAATGGTGGATGAAGAGTGACGAACCTCTCCAACTCTTGGCTACTTGTCTAGAATTAGCAGCCGCCATGCGTTATGAACCATCTCCCGAACTATACCCATCTCGTCTACCTATCCATCAAGACGGGACATGTAATGGTCTACAACATTATGCTGCGTTAGGTGGTGACAAAGATGGTGCCAAGAATGTAAACCTGATACCATCTGATAAACCACAAGATGTCTATTCAGGAGTCGCCAACCTGGTTGCCAAAGCTGTCGAAACTCATGCTGTCGCATATAAAAGACAGCAAGACGAGTTAGCTCAAGGTCGCGATCCTGGTAATGAATGCAAAGTCGTGTTTAATGGACATTTGATAGATCCACCTATAGAAGCATCCTGGATGCAAGGAAGAGTGACCCGATCACTTGTAAAACAGACCGTGATGACTGAATCCTACGGAGTAACATTTATAGGAGCACGAGAGCAAGTCGCTTCTCGGCTCAAGGAATCACGAGAAGAGAATAATTTCACACCAAAGCAGATTGCATCGATATCTAAATACATTGCACGTCTGATATTTAATTCATTGGGAGAGCTATTCGCTGGTGCTAAAGCTATACAAGAGTGGCTTAATATAACTGCTGCACTTGTATGTAAATCCATACCCGAAACGCATGTACCGCCGGACGCGATTGAAGATGCCAAGATACTGGGCAGATTAGGGATTGTGACCCCTCAAGCTGCTGGTATATCGTTTAGTCAAATCCTCAGGGATAATAGTGGCGCAAAGACAACATTGTCGCTTGTAAAAGCCGACACCAGTAGTCTTGGATTGCCTGACGAGCTCCTCGAAGATGGGGATGGTGAGGCTGTTGAGGTGCCTAAACCAGTCAGGAAGGGTAGTGGTGGTAAATCGTCGAAGGATAAAGTGTTGAAGACTACGCCGATGATATGGACTACGCCTTTGGGTATGCCTGTTGTGCAGCCGTATCGGGATACTACTGTTAAAGAGGTATTTGTCCTGTAGTGCTCTTTTTTGCTTCCATACTGACCTGAACTTTTCGTGGTAGGTATATACACCAATGCAATCAGTCACTTTAAGGAGGATTGACGACACTTGTGAAATCAATCCTCGTAAACAGTCGTCAGCATTCCCACCTAATTTTGTACATTCTTTGGATGCTAGTCATATGATATTGACGGCTGTAAGTGCTGTGCAGACCTGAAAGGCCTATGCATGTAGTTCAAGCTACCTTTTGCCCTTTTCGTCGGACTCACTCGTCTCTTCAAAACAACAAACAGATTGCATGCAACTCTGCCAAAATCCGCTTCGCCTCAGTCCACGACTCGTTCTGGACGCACGCCGCCGATTCTGACACCCTAGCACAACTTCTTCGCCAGACATTCGTACGCCTACACTCAACAGACATCTTGAACCGTCTGGCGCGAGAAGTCACGGACCGAGTATCGAATAACCGGATTGCTGTAGATGTATCACTGACACCTGAACAAGTAAAACAGTGGAAGGAAGCTAAAGGACTGAAGCGAGGTTCAAAGACTATTAGAGCTTGGTTGAAAGTTGAGCTGCCACCTGTCCCAGAGAGAGGGGATTTTGGAGTAGATGTTGTGCAGGATAGTAAATATTTCTTTCATTGATGTTATTTGATGGGGTGTAGATGGTGTTTTTGCATTTTATGGTCGAGTTTGGTTGCACTGTTTGCATGCATGCCATTATTGGTTTAATCACATACCTCTTGTAATCTTTTTGTCACTAAATAAGTTTGCATTGTTGATGAATTGGCAATTTTGGTATGTTTGGGTTGCTAAAGTGCGGGCTTTGGTGTTTGGGCTAGCATGACTCCGTGTAAGGGATGTAACGGCAAGTATGAATGTCATAGCCGCATAGCCTTGTCATTTTTTTGCTGATTTGATTATTCCGACTCTTCAACCACAGATTCACACACACAATTCATCGGTCGCCTGCCACATCCGAAACTGATCTGCTAGCATGTCCATCAGCACACTTTCTGAACGATTGCGATGACACGTGAGCCTATCTGGGTCCTTCGACATGCATCAACCTCCGTACACCGATCCTTGACTGGAGGCTCTGATATTATCGACCCATGAACATTGTATCTTTGCTCTGGCGAAAAGTAACTTTACTATAAGAGTCGTCTTACGAAGAGGGACCGGACCGTAGAACCTGAACATTTTCCTCTGATGTGGTGTGAGGAACGTTGCCGAGAGTGCAATGCAATGTACCAATCTAGCTGCCATATCGGATGTATATCCAAGTAGAGGGAATCTCGTAGCACCGGTACCTGTTGTACTAGTCTTGGAGACTTGCAAGGCTATTCTGCGTCTTTTGTTTGTTGGGATGCTAACTGAAGAGCAAGTTGAGATTTAACTCATTTCAAGCATCAGGCCGATTGTGTGAATTGCAGGTACTTCTAAAGGATGTGGATGCTTTGATGTAGGATGCTTCTTTTGCCCCCACCTTGCCAAAATCTGCTTCGTATCAGCCAGGACGTACTCTGCTGACTCTGACATCCTATCACCAGGACATTCGGAAGACTACATTCAAAAGTCATTTCTAAACCGTCCATCTCAAGAAGACACGATTCGAGCATCGACGACCCGTATAGCTATGTCTGTAGGCTTTGGCACCCATAATATGGAAGAAAGCTAAACAGTTGAGAAGTGGAAGTGTTGGTAGAAGGCTGAGTCGCAGCCTGTGTGAGAGACGACGCTTTGTGGAAGACGTTGGTCAGGATGGCAGATAAATCATAAACTGATGTGGATGGGATTTTAGCTATTTTTTGGACACCACATCCCAGTAGTTTCTTTTTCAATTTGACTCTTACTAGTTTACACTCTCGTCTAAGAACATTCAAGAATACTGAATAGGATGGCATCAACATGTGGGGATTGTGTATGTGTTGTGATTATGGTTGCTGAGCGACTTTGTCACATACTAAGAAACTCGCTGATTTATTTTTGTCCTTTTCATAACGAACATCAACAGTCGTCTGTGTCAAACGTATACTTGTAAAGAATTCATATTTATGAACAAAGAGTGTGTATATGGATCAGAAAATACTACATTAACAAATATGATATAATACCAAAAGCTTTAGAATCAACTTTAACCAGCAAGAGTTCATTACATATTTAAACAACACCACCACATCCAAATTCCCTCCTCATCGTTATAAACGTTTCGGTTCCCGTCTCTTACTCAACTCCCATATTCCATCGGTATCCAGCACCGATCCAGCGACATTCGTGCTCAGATGCTCGACGAAAGGACTTAACTCCGGATTTCTTATAAACCCATACTGCCTCCACTCATGCTGGAAACTCCTAAACCTCGTCACCACACGAGCCATAGCTCTAGCCTTTCTGAAATTACCCAGCTGCTCCCCCGACACATTATTACTTGGATGAGCAACATGAGATGGCATCTCACCGACAAGTACAATATCATGCTGTATTATAGCCACCAGTGGCACACACGCAACACGATCATACTGCAGACTGCTCATGCGAGCCCGTAAACATCTCCAGTTTCCGTTAACATCACACACGGTCTTTAATTCTTCTAGTGTTCGAAGTGCTGATTTAGGTACGATATTCCAGGTATCTTGCAATCTGATTATAGCTGGATGGGTAACTGCGAGTGTGATGGCGAGTGTGAATGGGAGATTATGTAGACTCAACGACCGTCTGGCAACACGGATTAGTTTCTCGGTTACAGAAGCACGGACTTGGATGTGTGGGGATAGGAGGATGAGTGTGCATGCCCAGTCCGATATCTGTTTGTTGTGGTTAAAAGCTTGTTAGCTTTTGGAAAATCACTTGGGTTTTAAGGTTGATGCAGATCAGTATGATGTCAGCACATGCCATACCTTATTGAATCGTTCGACTAGTTTGGCGATAGAGCCCTTCTCTCCTTTAGTTCTCACCGAGCATTTCGATGCATCGAGCAAGTCAGTCCATTCTGCTTTCATGAACGATTCCTAAAACAAAAAAACAAAGTTAATCACAAAGCAGCATGTAGTGGAATTTTTCTTCAAAACTTCAGTAGTACCTGGTCGTAAGTGGCGAAAGCCCTCGCTATCTCCTCAGAACCGAAATCTAGCACCCAAGGCTTTGTCTGTGCAGTGATACTGGCGCCTCTCAACGGTGGTGCTTGCTGCTGTGGATGATAGCTAAGATAACTGTTATACGACCCCTTCCGTCTTGGAAACGTAGAAGCATGTGTCAGCCCCACATCCTCTGCCGGGCTGTTTAATCCAACTACTTGACTCAATTCAAGTTCATCCAGGGATTGAAAGATGGTTTTTATATATTCCCTAGCTTGATTTATTTGGAATTCGGGGGTGGGTACGATGACGAGCTGGAGGTATGAGCGGAGAGCGTCTCGTAATCTGACGTTTGATTTGAGATCGGCCTTTCCACATAATTCGAGCCATTGCGATATTACGACGAGGGTGCGCAACCTTATTGGGGCTGCGAATTGGGTTGTTGTGAGGGAGTGGCGGAGGCGTAGTGCTAGGAGACTTGAGAGCATGGCAGGGGACATTATAGATCTAAATATTGGAAGAGCGGCGAAAATGACAAATGGTTAGCGAAGTTGACGAGGTGGCAATACTAAAGTGTGGGAGAAGGCGATGAATCGTGCCAAGTACAAGCGTATACATACCTATATCCCAAAAAGAATTCGATCGGGAAGTCGGGCTCACAGTGGGGAGAAGTGAGGTGAGCTATGAGTTGAATCGGCGATCCAGCTACGACAGCCCTCTTTTCTTGTCCTCTAGCATCGGTGACGGTATCATATACCAAATCCTCTGGCCTAACACGATCAAATACAGCTGGATCTTCGAATCCGTCGACAGAGTCAAACAAGATCAAATCGGGAGCCGACCTAGCAGCTTCCTTGACACTAACTTCTCCGCGTTGTGGTGGAGCACTATACTTGGTACGAGGCAGCGACGTGTATCGTGGCGGTGGGAGATCCAATACCCTATAATTGGCCTTGCTATAATTGGTGTTTGATGCAGGTTGGGGAGCAGGTGGATTATGTGGGGACGCAAGCAATCGCTGCTCGTCCTCTTCATCGAGCTTGTTGAATACACGGCCCATCAGCATGCTCATGTTATTAGTACCCCAGTCATCATCCGACAATCCGATGGCCGAGTCCTCTCGTGAAGGTTGTCTGCTGTGAGTGCTACTATGGTTGCTGCTGGTGGTGTTTTTGCGGATCAAGTTCTGGTCTAGGTCCGTGCGAATGGTGAGTGGCATGTCCATGGCAGTGTCGTTTGAGTGGTGATCCAGTTGGTAGGCCATGTTGTTTGTATGTGGAAATGTGTGTTGGTTGTTGGTGGTGAAGTTGCGATGCGGATCTACAACGTCATACGAATTATGATGTATAAGGTTCTGCGGAGCAGCTGAGGTAGATCTTGCGTGAGGAGTAACGTTAACAGCAGTGGCCCTATGTACCTCCATTGTTCTTGGCTGCTGCTGTCCTTGTCGACCTACGTGGTTACTACTGACCCCGAGTCGTCCATAGCGCATAGTCTTGGTAACATCAGCTGATTGTGTGGGTACGTTCCTGTTGCGTGAGCCCCACATCGTATACTCCAAATTATATATATTCCAACAGTGATCCAAGCTTCGTTCGTCTAGTTATCTTTTGCTGCTTCTTCGGAAACTTGTGATTTGTTGTCTTTCAGGTTTGGACTTTCGTTTCGATCCTTGGCTTGCGAATGACTCGGTGTCTGGTCCATGAAAAAAAAATTGATTGGCTGGCTAGACAATGTTGGATGTTCCATAGTGAACTATATCCCCTGGCTCCTGGTCGCTCTAGCGTGTCGTTCCTTTCTAGGCAACAGTTGGGACAGAAAGCCAACACCCAAAGGCTATGGCGACTCACACAGCCAAATCAGTCTAAAACATCCAAATTGTATCCACTCAAATATATTGTATGATACGGTCGTCGGATCAGTGGCTCTATCCTTGCACAAACGTGATGTTTTTGGGACATTGGTTTTACGGCAGGCACGCAAGCACGTACTATGTAAAGCACTAATTGTGCGCTGGAGCTCGTTTCTTTTATTCAGAATCAACGGTATTCGTTCCTCACGGTTTGGCTTCCATCGCTATTCGTGATCAAGACAACGGTCAAGACTCTTTTCACACGCACACTTTGTCAAAGTCTCACGTTTTCTGGTAAACTGATTCTAATTCATCTTTGCAACTCTCATTCAATCATTAAATTGACTTGATCTCCAAAACTTGTTACTTTATTGGAAAGTCTGACTCTTTACCCTCGTGGCCATACGAGACTTACTACCCCCAACAGACCTACTACCACTAATATCCTCTTTGGACGATATGCCACCAATCCTATCACTTGATCTCGACGATCCGCCTATCTTCTCACTTGACTTGAACCCGTTTCTGTCCTTTGCCTGGATCAATACATCGGGCGTCTCAAGAGCAGCATAAGTAAAGACAGACACTTTCTTTGTTTCGCCTACCATACTTCGCAACGAGACATTAGACCTATTCACGCTTTCGTTTGAGGAAGATACTTTTGGCGTTGATTTCGATTTGAGTGCTCGTAGAGATCCTTGCTTGGGGTATGCGGATGATATGGGGAGTGGTTGTGTAGGCGTTTCTTCGTCACGGACTGCTGATGGCTCGACCGGCAGTAATGCTTCTGGTTGTGGTTTAGCTATTGGCAGTGGTGGTAGTGCTACAGCCGATGCTTCACTTGCAGATTGTGGAGTAGCAGGTACAGGTGGTGTTTTTGGTTTCAAATCTGGCGTAGATTTCGTCTTTTTAGCGGCAGCAGCACTAACAGATCCCTTCTTCTTCATACTACCAGACTTGGCTCCATTCTTTGCTTTTTTCGGTTTAGCTTGTTTTGCTGAATTGGCTGCAGCAATTCGAATCTCACTCTCAATCAATGCTGCGCGGATAATATCACTGGTTGTAATATCACTTGGCTTCCTGTTATCATTGTTTGTGATGGTTGGATCTGCGCCATGTTCCAGTAAGGCTAACACCGCGCCTTCATTGTTCTCCACAGTTGCGAAATGAAGCGGTGTTGAGCCAAACGAGTCTCTGCTTGATAATCCTTTAGAGTTTGCTCTGGCAATTAATGCTTGTAGGATTTCTTGGCTTGTTGAATCGTTGGATAGAGAAGCCCAATGTAGTGGCGTCGCTCCGTAAGAGTCTGTTGCTGCTGGATTGGCACCGAATTCTAAGAGTATCTTTACTACAAGTGCCTTGTTCGTCTTTACAGCGATTGATAGCCTAAGCATGGATAAAGTCGTGTTGGTACACGTCGTGTTTGCTGAATCACTGTGAAAATCACGCACGGTGAAGCCAGCGAAACTGGATACTTGGCTTCGACGTTGGCATTGTCCCACATGCTTGAATACACCTATAGTACAGGAATATCAAGTTTCTAATGCTATCCGGTGCAACTAATATCGAAACACCAACATACGCTGTCAATGTTTGAATTCGAGACAGCATCGAGCAAATTGACATCAGACGTCGTAAGAGCTCTTGGCTGCTGTTTCTTTTCCCTTCCTCTGCTAGATTTTGGAGGCATTTTTATGTTACTAGCTGCGATGCTAGAAGTTGCAATGGTCGAGAAACACGACAAAATTCGAGAAGGACAGAATTGAGGGTTTGGGAAGAGTGATTCAAGGTTGTTTTGCCTGGAGCGTTTTTGCGTGACGGATCATAGCAACGTTCAAATACCACGCTCTAAAGTGTAGCTTCTCATACGGATGTGAGGACATATTGCCGAAATGTACGTGAGTGAAAAGAAATATAACGGCGAATCAAAGAGTGAGTTGATTTCCCTGTATACACAAAAAAATTGCGCTATTATGGAGTACGATTATGTCTATTTGACCAGAAAATTCAGCGAAATCCATCAAAACCAATGTCTGTTCGATTGTTCTTGGAAACTGCGTCATTTTGAATGTAGTATCATGAAATGACAAACCAAGCTCTTTTGCTGGAAGTGATAGAATGAGTGATAGAATGGCAAGATCAAGAAATTCAGCTGTTATTGACTACGGTCGCATTGAACTATCCCAACAGTCAGTTTGGGCCAACCGTCACCACAAAACGTGTTGTGCTTGTGAGAGTTAGATATTACAGAATCATTATCTCAGCACTTCCCCTTCAACTCGTGCACCCTAATAACTACATCTGAAATTTGCAATCATGACATAAGTATTATTGATTCAGATGTAGAGTCGGCTGGAGTGGATTCATAGGCACTTCTCCCCTTCATGGTGTTTAACGGCCCTTGATTCATGGCCTGGTGGTAGAGTCTTGGTAAAGCTGTCAGCAATGGTTTGGTTGCCTGGTATATGGTTACCTTTGATTTGTCTTCGCCACTATTAAGTCACAAATTCCGATAAAATTTGGGATCAATATGACGATTCCTTTGTGTCCCCGTTATTGATCTGATTGCTGACCGTCTCATGTCTTCATAGACTTGAATAGGAGTCTTTACCATATGAAGATCCATGTTGTCCTCCAGCGCTTTTGTGAAAGCTAGTCTCCACGTCAAATCTCTGTTTGGTCATCCGACGCTACTAGTTCAGCTTCAAAAGCTGAAATCGCAGTGATGGTTTGCTCAGTAGATCTCCACAACATTGCTGTTCCATTGATGGTGTAGATATATCCCGTCTAGCTCTTTCTGCTGTTGGAGTCTGACTTGTATCCAGCATCAGCGTAGATCTTCAGACCAAAAGATTGGCTAGCACCGTAGAAGAGACCCCAATGGTGGTTTGCTTCAAAAAGGGCAGATTCTTTTCAATCCATTGTAATGTCCCCATGTTGGGTTTGGCTCATGACGTGCCCGAAGATGAATGCGGAAGCTCAAATCGTTCAGAGAATCAAGTACGGTTAAGGACATTTGGAGGTCCGGTTGCTTCCCCTGTTGCTTCCCTGTTGCTTCTCTTGAAGGTTAGAGCTCCAGCACCAACATCTCCAACATCTACACCTGGAGATTCACCCAACACAAATACTGCTGGTATTATGTCTGGAAGTGTTATTGGTTCTGCTGCAGTTGTCGCTGCTGGTGCTGGAGCTCTATTCGTCAAGGTGCAGCAAGCAAAGAAGAGCAACGGTGCTGAAAGGAGGAACCTAAACCTTTTCTGTATAATTGCCTGCCTTTGGAACGCCTTATACAGAAAAGGTTTAGAAAATCTATCAAAGGAGTGCAATCATGTAAAAAAGGTGTACAGTAAATATCCAAAAATGTAAGCGTGGAATTATTGGGAATGAAAAGAATACAAGCAAATTAATACATTTGTGTTTCAACAAATAAATTCGATACCGGTTTTCCAATCTCTCTTTGTTCAGGAGCGACCGCTTAGACCCAAAACGCCACCGGTTTCAGTTCGTTGGAATGTGGTTAGCGCAAGTACGATGTAACGAAGCGGCAAATCCGTTCGACCCTTGGAAAATGTAACGTTGAATGGCAGCATGGCGTGCTGTTTGTAGAATCGCGTTGGACTGTCCTGATCGGCCAAATTGCTTGCTTTTGCAACTGGTTTGCAGACAACGACAAGTCACCGAGGAAGACACCACTAAGATGGTTGCAACTGCAGAGATGTTTGATTCTTATTGTGAATACTTACGCTGGATTCATCTAGATCACCACAGATTTCTTTGATGGAGCAGAAAAGTAAAACATCTTGGAACCTTGGCCACAATTTGGATTTGTCTCGCTCGTCTTTAAACACGTAGCTAGAGGACAGGTAGGCCACAAAATACGACAGTCCTTACTTTAGCCTAAATTGTCGATGACAACTTTGATCGGTACTGAACTTCGTCATTCGTCAAATTAGTTTCCGAACCACGTCATCCTGCGCCTGGATTGAAAATGAGAGCTTCTGTGCGGAAATTTTCAGAGCCATGTTTAACATCCTCTGCTTTGGGAGGATTTCTTCCTAGTGGCGGTTCGCAAACACAAATATCTCGGACAAGGCGAATTCGTCAGCTTTGGTAAACCATGTATCGTGCTCTTGGATTCCTAGCAGCTGCATCATACTTCACATGCCGTGTTCATGGGCTATATCAGCAAGCTGTCGTAACAACGTATTGCGGAACAACAGTCGATGGGCACGGTGGTAGGCCAAATCGCTCGTCAGCGATTTTTGAATCATCCATTTGACCAGTTGTCTTTTGACCACGATTTTCTGCTTGATTGTAGATGGAGCATGTGCTTCGGCTACCTTTGCTACCTTTAGTATAGGTTTCTCATTACTCGTTGACCGAACAAATGACTCGATTGTATATGTTGCAGACACAACCAACGATCTTATCAGAAAAGTGGACGGAAGTACTGCCACTACTCTATTTGGAAGTTACGCAAATACGGCTCCGGACGATGGAGTTGGCACTAGTGCTCACTTTAACTACCCATATGGTAATATTTGACTTGATTTCTACTCTCGGATTCCATCCTCAACTAATATTGACCAACCACGCCATTCCAGGACTCACATATGATGGATCAGGCAATATTTTGATTATGAGTAAGGTACGAATCGATCTGGTTGCTTGCTTCACATGTCGTTTTCATCAACTTTTCAATTCAGCGCAACAATATGGTCCGTCATTGGGATACTTCATCCAATACAATTTTGACCATTGCTGGGCAGAGCTCAGCCGGTGAAGTTGATGGTCAAGGAACGGCGGCTCAGTTTGGTCAAAATGCTGGCAGTCATTACGACTCTGTGAGTGACAGCACGTACATTGCAGACGCGACTGGACATGCAATTAGAAAATTAAGCAACACCTATTATGTCTCAACTGTATCGGGCGCTGGAGCAGGATACACAAATGGCGCCAGTACGTAATTACACTTTGGAGGTCTTGAGCCATTTCGCTCCCTTGTTGTCGCTCAGCTCGCTTACTAACCCTTGTCTCGTTTCTAGTTGGAAGTGCTCAATTCTATGGCCCATCGGCCGTTGTCTCAGATTCAACGGGCAACATACTCTATGTTGCTGACACTTACAACTATTGTATTCGCCGTATAGATCTTGTTGGCAACACGGTACGTTTTGCAGAAAGACAAAGTATTTGTCGCAACCAATTTTTGAAAGTCCCGGAGTCCTCATCTACATTTTTGCGCTTCTTCTCGAACTTGGTGCAGGTCTCAACCTATGCAGGCAACGTTGGAGGGGGCCCTAGCTTGGGTTGTACTGATGGCAATAAAGATACCACTGCCCTCATTGGGTTGCCCTATTCTATAGCCCTTGATGCTCTTGGAAACTTATTTTTAGCGGACTATTTCTGTAACTCCATCAGAGTCATTTGGACAAACGGTACAGTACAGACGATCGCGGGAAGTCACGTTTCAAGTGCCCATACCAATGCAAACGGAACAGCTGCTAGATTTGGAACCCCTACCGCAATCGCCTTTACCTCAGACTATAGTAAAATGTATGTCATGGATCCGCCGATGATTCGCCTGATCAGTAAGTCAAGTATTTTTTTTTTCATTAGTGTTATAACCGCCGTCGTTACAATCGCTAATTATTCCTTTTCTAAATCACGCAAGATTTCAATCCCACTGTTCCAAGCCCCATTCCCGCTTCTCCCGCTCCTTCTCCAATTGTTGCTTCTCCAGATGCTGCATCTCCTGTAGTGCAAACTCCTGCACCAACTTCAACACCAACACCTAGTCCTTCATCCAACCCAAACACGGCTGGTATCATCTCTGGAAGTGTCATTGGTTCAGCTGCAGTTCTCACCGCTGGTGCAGCCGCTACCTTCTTCAAGATAAGACAAGCAAAGAAGAGCAAAGATGAGAAGACGGACGAGCCAAATTCAGAGAAGGTAGAGACGTCCAGACAAGAAAATGTCTAGTGATCTAGTCATGGATCTGAAACGAATACAAACGAGTCATTGATCTGAAACGAATACAAACGAGTAATAGACTGTACGTAACCAAAATAATACGAGTGTCTCAACTGCGCCTAGTTTACACAGCGATCGCCTAGGTTGGGGGCGAGTAAAACATGGTTGAAGTTTCATAAAGTTTTGAAATCGTGGTGCCATTAGTGAGAACGTAGCGAAGGGTTCGAACGATTCGGCATTGAAAAGTCGCTGATATTTATTACGCGGTCGCTATCGGATCTCTGCTATGGTCTCTTCGCACTCGTTTGGTTGCATGGTTGACTACCATTGGTGATTCTTTCAAGACAGCAACATGTCAATGGGAAAACACGTATTCAGAACGTGAGGTAATTGACTATATTTGATTGCCCACGAAGCAGGCTATTTTCTCGCCTAGAAGCCTGCTTCAATCTTCTTTGTCGGAGCAGAAAATGGACTCTCCAGACGTTGTCAAAACATTGGTCGAATTGTTTCTCTTTCATCATGAAAGATGCAGTCTCCCAATCGCAAGACTTGCATAATATTATGCCGAGAATTGTCGCTACAACCCGCACAATAGACCGAATCCTTCTCTAGTAAACATAATGTGAAGCTTGGTGGCCGATCTCTTTCTCTATTCCTCTTTTGCTTACCTCACACGACGGTCGTTTTAAAACCTCGACCACAAGGGACTTACGAAGGGTTCTTTTACACAAGACTGCCTTCAAGTGATGAGATCCCTAAGTATAGCAGTCCTATTTGGATTCCTGGCAATTGCAGCTGCGCAACAGTACGTATTCTTTGAAACTCAGCTGTCTCCACGAAAGAAAAAATAGGACATTTTGCACCCTCATCACTTCGTATTCTAACCTATTTGAAATAGATGTGGAGCTGCTGCTAAATGTGCCGTGGGATGCTGTAGTATCTATGGTGAGTACCGTAAAAGATTGTACAGATTGGATGCTTGGAAGCGTCTTGAATTGATCAACCAGCCGACATAACATTTTTCAACTCGGAGCTGACAGTGCTCTTGTTTTCGAATATAGGATATTGTGGAAATGTAAGTTACCGTGTTAACGTTATGTGCCTCCTTGTTGGGCTGTTTATTGGATGTACTGTCGAACGCCTTCAGTCACAAGTTTGAGCTTGTCGAATTGGTTTCAAGAGTGGTAGTCTCGATTTGGAGTCTCGAAAGCTGGACTTGCCTTTTTCTGAATACCTCTTGCAAATCTTTGCAAACACGGCAGTTTACCCCTCGTTGTAGACAACAGATTACTGTGGAACTGGATGTCAAGCAGCTTATGGACAGTACTGCGGAACGACACCATCAGGAACAATAATACCATCCGCCGCTGTTGGAGTACCCTCAGCAGCTCCTTCAGCAGCAGCGTCAGCAGCACCAGCTTGCACGGCGAACACCTTAAGCATATGGGCGAATGGTAGAGACTCTGTTGGGTACTCTACCAGTGGTTTTGATGGTAGAAGTTCATATACGTGAGTGTAAAATTGGAACTTCATGTCGATCAATGTTAACAAGTTTGACTTGTATGTAGGATATCGACGACGGGCGTGACTCAATTCACAGCATCCTCAGCCCAAGCGTACTGGTTCACAACAATAGGTCGAGGTTGCTTTGATATGAGTGCATATTCATATCTGAATTTGATGATTTCGTGCCCTGCTGGGACAAGTCCTCTTGTGATAGGTTTTGATATTTACAAAGCAGGTAAATTATCCTTAAACACTAGCTGTCAGAATGTTTGTATTCTAACCACTCAAACTTTCAGATTGTGCTACGGTCTCAAACACGATATACTACACCCTGACGGCCGGAAGTATATCATCGACAACGCCAAAAGCAATAAGCATCGCACTAGCGCCACTATTCACAGACGGGATATCCAACAAGCGTCTCAAAGCCATCTCATTCTCATCAATGACGACGGGTGTACAAGTCATATGGAGTAGTATGAGTCTGGACTCTTGTCCATTGGCTGGAACTGTAGCTGTTGCTCCCAGTATTGCACCTAGTGTGGTCGCATCACCAGCACCATCAGGAATCACTCCTTCGCCTGCCCCTGCAAGTGCATCACCGACATGTGCTGCAGCTCGCAATATTTGGAATCCAATGCAGACGAACCTGACTGGAACTTCTGGATTTGATGGAAAGAGTGCATATACGAATTATCCAAAGACGCCACGGACGGTTGCCACCACGCTGTTCGTGCCTGTTGTTGGAGGCTGGTGAGTTCGAGCAACTACGTTCCAAATACCGAATTGAGAGCTTACGCTTACGATACGCCATTTGTTACAGGTGGTTTGTAACTCCCACACTAACAGGCTGCTTCGACACAACACCATACAACTACCTAGTCTTCAGCAACGGCGGAGTCTGGCTAGACAGCGCATCAGCAACCCCAGCCAACGGAACATTCGCAGTCGGGTTTGACATCATGGACGCAACCTGCACAAACAAAATCACAACATACTACTACAACACGCTGTTGACGACCAATGTCGAAAACGATGTAATAGTGCCGTTAGCCAGCGTCATACCCGGTGCCGTAAACAGGACGAGAGTGAGAGCCGTAGTGTTGACGGGATTCTCACCTACGGTCGGCAATGGCAATTATTATTGGTTTAATATTGATTTGACGTGTCAATTACCTGCTGCTGTTATATCGTCAGTGACGCCATCGCCGCTGACGTCGATGTATGTTGCTTCTACTGGAACGCCATCGGCTGCAACTTCTGGAGCTCCTTCTGGCATACCGTCAGGAACTGCAAGTGTGGTGAGTAGAAAATAGTTTTGACTCGTTCATCGGGCAGCTATATTTGCGAGTGTTTTCTAATCCCTCATTCATGATATCAGACACCATCCATAAAACCATCTGTAACCCCATCAGGAACTCCAAGTGGGGTAAGCACTCTTCAAAAGCAGCTACAACTGCGTCTTTTGCACAGCATCTTCGAACTTTTTTTGAACCGTCACTCCTCAACTTAGACACCATCAGTCACCCCATCGGGAACTCCTAGCGTGGTAAGTCTCTGCATTTCGCTCCGCTTGTCTAGTCACTTTTGCTAAAAATAGTGAGTTTTCACGCAGACAACATCCAAGATGGCATCACCCGCCGCATCGCCAGCTGTGTCTGCCTCAATAGCATCAGTGCAAGCCTCAGTGGCACCAAGTGTGGTGAGAACACGATACCTTCGATTATCGCGTCTAGTTTTATGTCTAACGTTTCGAACGTTTGTCTAGTTGGCTTCACCAGCTGCTAGCATGGTAAGAACCTCAAAGAGCCTGGTGTTCTCGTCATGACTCTTGTAGCATACATTTTTTTCAACCCATTTCAATTTTTTTGTAGAAACCAAGTCCGTTACCGTCATCAGCATCAACGGCAGTACTGAATTTGGCAGTGTCAAAAGACACGCGGTGTGGACCATACGCTAAAACAGTTTGTGGGGGCAAGAGTTGTTGTAGTAGATACGGGTACGTTATGTTGGCGATTGTAGTATCATCGGCTTTTTTTTTCCTCGCAGTCTTGACCTAACAATTTGACGAATAGATGGTGTGGTACTGGCTCGACATACTGTGCATCTGGATGTCAAGTAAGTCTCCTGATGCAAGAAAGCACAACACAAGCAAAAGGCTTACACTACATGCTAACTCGAATTTTCTTCTTAGCCACTCTACGGATACTGCACGAGCAAAGGTTGATTTCCAATCTTTACAGGACTGTGACAAAAAGGCATATTTAATTTGTTGGGGGCATAGGTTTCTATAATGTATAGCGTGCTGGACACGCTGAACCATAAATACATCCAAACTATCTGTACCATTTAAACCCATTGTGTAAATGTCTTAAGCGCTGTTACAAACAACTGAGTCAAGAGTTGTGGGTTGTGAGACTAGGTTTTATAGTGTGTTTTTGCCAAAATTCCAAATACAATATCTATGCTACACGAGAGGTTTTCTACCTCTCTGAATCTTTTAGAATTCCAATGGATACATATGATTCTTTTTGGCTCCAGGTGATAGTGCCTTGACGTTTCTTAGAATGTGTAACAACCATGTACAAATCACACCCTACAAGTAACTGTGTAAGTATTACAGCACACTCCAAAACAACCACATAACATTCAACATCACATACCGGTCCAGCACGTATATGCACCCTCGACGACACAACCCTCTTATCCTCATGCACACAAAAAAACTGCCAAAAATCCCCATTAGTCAATATAGCAAACGCCGTAGCCGGTGTCTTTGTGCTCTTCTTCCTCCTCAGCTTGTGCAGCGCACCAGCACTAGCAATAGCCTGCGCCATACCAGACATTGGCCAATCCCGAGTGATTTTGACCGTGACGACGAATTCCGATGGTGATGCTTTATATTCGTTGAAGGAGCGGCCGGGTCCGATTGCATAGTCTACTTCACCACCTATACCGCGGTGGGTGCGTGTGTCGAGCCATTCGATGCGTTGGGAACCGAATGCACGGAGGGCTGGTTCACCTTCCTTGTGAAATTCGGGACGATCGAGGACGTCGGCGAGGAAGAGGTCGACTATGGTGCGGCGCATGGATTCAGAGCCATAGTTCCATACGCGGTGGACCTTGTCGAGCCATAGTACTAGTAGTAATGGGGTGGTATGTCAGTGCATGCGGCGAAAAATACTGCAGTATACCGTGAACTTATGAGGTCAACGATTCCAAGACACAATCAAGACGTACACAATCCAGCAGAAGGCTCCATGCGCTCAGCACCTTCAGGAAGCTCCCACCATACATCTTTAGCGACTTTACTAGTGGGCGTCATCCAGACTCCGTTGATGATTGGGGACAAATCTAATGCTAACCGTTCCTCAAGCTCGTCTAAATCCGTTATGTCCTTAAAGTCAACCACCTATATATAAATCATGCAAAACGTTAGAATATCGCCTATTGCGTGACAGGCAATAAGCTTGAAACTCACATCCGAGTTTTCAACAGATTCTTCCACATTGCGAAAGACTTCTTGCCAGCTGTCTGGTAGTGTAGACGTGACTTCTTCAGGATACTTGCGTAGGAATCGCGCAAAGTCCGCTACAAATGCCTCTGTCATTCTCCAAGTTGGTTGCGGCCTTTGTGTAGGTGCAAAGTGGTGGAAGCTGTATAACAGACAGATCGAGATCCCGCAAGGTGTTTCAGATCTAATTATACTGGTTTATAATGTACTAAATTGCTTGCTAGTGTTATATTACAATTTTACACATGAGGCCGCTTGTTTGTTCTTCTTGCCAATCAATCACTCTATTCTTCCCTTCTTTCTCCCTCCTTCTGTTTTCTCCTCAGCTTCCACGCGCCCGCTTATTCCCATTCGCGTCTCCTCCTACACTGCTACTCGCATCATTATTACTCGGTTCATGATCTTCACCACCAGCAGTAGAAGATCGCTTTAGTGACGAAACATCACTTGAAGGTGGTAATGGTTTACCATCACGAGCATACCAAGCTCTTTGAATGTCTGTAGATGTAGCTATCAATTCTTCTTTAGCGACAGCATCTGCTATACTCTGCATGATTTTTGCATAGACAGAGATGTGGTTTGCTTCATCCTTGTCATCACGCCAGCGACTAAACTTCCAATGTGTCGTGGCGGATGAATCGTATCGACATTCTGCTATTCGTCCTGATTGTGGTGGATGAGCCTTCCATCTAACGGTGTATGTTTGTTAGCAAGGATGATGTGTCATGTCTCGCAATCCGCTTGTAGAATCTGAGCGACTTTTTGCATACTTACTCATCACGTAACGCATCATCCAGCGTTAATTCTCCAATCCTCTGATACGTAGGCTCTCCATACACTCCACTAAATATATCCAAATAGACTTTCCAATCACCAGCATTTGTATCGTCAATCCGTATTCGGAAATCAACCGTGTTTTCATCTACTGGTTTCCATTTAATCATCTTTTCACATGTTCCAGCTTCATACGGTGCTGTAGCTGATGTGAAAATGACACCGTCGTTCAGGTGTAGCAGTGTAGGCATGTCTTCGAATACTTTTCGGACATGGTATGCTAGTTGGAGGGGCTTCTCTTCAATTCTATCATTGGCGTAAAACGTGTCAGTGATGCGTGATGTGGCGGGATGGAGAGAGGTCGAGTGCTTACCGAAAGGCATGTAGACTGGCATACTCGGGATGACTCTTCACTCGTTTCTTGTATGGCTTCAACACAAGTTCTCTCAAATGCTAAAAAGAGGAAGGTCAAAAGACACCATGTGGTTATTCACGCGAGCTAGCTCCTACCCCAAGTCTTTTCTCATAGCTTCGTTCACATAGATTCTTGCCATTGCATACGAGGCAATCGAATAAATAAAAAATGGTTGATTTCTACAACAACAAAAAAGAATCAGCTGTTGTCTGTGCAAGAGAAGTTCCAAGCATACATACTCTTCCATCAGGATACTGATCCAAAACCAGTTCCCCATCCAACAATGTCTCAATTTGTGGATTGCCAATGTTTTCAGCAGATGGCAACCATAGATTTGGTTGCAGGTAATAGTTGTTTTTGCGATCAATCTACATGAGTGACCCAAAAAGACAGTCAGTCTCGTCATGTGGAAGCCTAGATCCTTCACCAGCATCACTCCAATTTCATTACCAGAAACGTCCAGACTTTATTTGCAGTAGTGCTCCTTGTAGCATACATGAAGCATCGTATTCCATCCGCCTTCTCCGACACGAAATAGTTTTCATGTTGAAGCTCTTCCAGATGATGTTTGGCAAAGCTTACAGGCTGCGCTCCGGGGAATCTATAGTCAAGAGATGCATACAAACTCAGTTCATAAACATACATTCTAGCATAAACCTCATCAACACCAAATGTGCTCAACAAAGAACAGAAACTTGCCTGTTTGGACCAACTTTCAACCAAGAGCCAACCTGAACCTTGAGCTCATACAAGATTTCATCGTGTTCTGGAAGCAAGTTGCCGGGAATCTCGGGCAGCATTGCGCTAGCTTGCAGCTTTTTGTTGGTTTAGTTTAGCGAGGAGAAGGCTTGTTGAAGGAGCCCTTGAGGACCCAGGACAGGTAAATCACGTTCCAATAGCGCGTTGCCAGCTCAATATCAAATTCTTAACACGCTTGTATTGTGTCGAAACTCCTGCCAACGCCCATAACTCCATAACATTTTGATGTAGATTAAACTGCTGAGACAAGAAGATTGCATACAAAGGAGAGGGGCAAGTCTATTATTTACACGTGTTGCATGTCGTATATTCACTTAGAAACTACAGTTGTGACTGATCGTGCTTGACATGTACAGATTTTGTTAGGATCTAAACATGGTGTTGAAGAAAGGCCAATCCAAGACGAGAACGTCCACAACAATGGACATTCCAGATGCATTACTCGACATTGCGACATTCTCGCTTGTCCTCTTCTATATCTTGGTTTGTCCATACACCAAAGTAACATCAAATTGATGAGTGCTGTTTGCTCACTGACGCTTACTCAAGTACTCACGCATGCTCACGTCTAGGTCGAAGAAAGCTTCCACCTACAAGCGACGCACGACATAATGCTCTATGGTCCCATAAACATGACTCTCTATGATCACTTTACCTTCCCAGGAGCAGTCCCCAAATCATTCATGCCTTCTCTCCTCCTATCCTTTCTCGCATCTCCATCCCTCCTCGCATACAAACAATCATGGATTTCCAAATTCGACATCCAGATCGTCGTGCGCGTCGTATTAGGTGGATTGACTGTCTTGTCACTAGCGAGTATTCGAGATGCTGTTAAAGCTAGGTTTGGAAAGGACGTGGCTGCTTGGTATTCGATTATTGGGATGACAGAGTTTCATTTACTATATTATGGGAGTCGGACGTTGCCTAATACGTTCGCGTTTGTTGCTACGAATTATGCTTTGGCGTGTTGGATTTTGGGCGATGTTGATGAGGATGGGCAGTCGAGTAGTGGTATAAAGGACGCGCCGGGATCATCATCGGCTGCTACAGGATCAAAGGATGGTAGTAAGAGTAGTAATAGCAGTAGTGAGAAGAAGCAGCCAAAACAGGAAACTCCAAAAAGTAATAGCAAGCCCAAACAACTAACAGAAGGCTTAACGCAAATGATACAAATCTTTTGCTTCACAGCCGCTGTACTACGAGCAGAAATATCCGTCTTTGCCGCCTCTATAATACTCGTCGAATGGATCTTACACCCGTCTATAATCTCACAATCTATAATAGTCGGTTACCAAGCTGCTGCAATGTCTGTCGCAATGACAGTATCAGTCGACATGTATTTCTGGAACGAACTATGGATGTGGCCTGAAGCCAAATCGTTTATATATAATGTCGTGTATGGTAAATCGTCGAATTGGGGTGTTGAGCCGTGGCATGCGTATTTTAGTATGCATCTACCGAAACTGATGCCTCTTGCTCTGCCTATATCGATATATGGGGTTGTCATTAGTTTTAGCGGTAGCAGTAATGCCAAGATACGGAAATATCTCATCCCAGCACTCATGTACGTAAGCATGTACTCAATCCTCCCACACAAGGAGTGGAGGTTCGTCATCTACGTAATCCCGTTATTTAATATGGCTGCTTCGGTATCCCTCGTATCCATACTCAAAAGCACAAACAACCATAGTAGCAAGATGCTACTCACAGGCAGCATTCTAGCCGCCCTCCTATCAACATTCACATACTCGCTCCTCCAACTATACGTATCATCGATGAACTATCCAGGTGGAATCGCCCTTGCCCGTCTCCACACCTTGTACCCACCATCCACACAGTTATACATCCATCTAGACACATACACATGCACAACAGGCGCATCACTCTTCGGACAGCTAAATAATGAATGGAAGTACTCAAAATATGAAAATCATACGTCGTTGTCCGAGTACGTGGATTTTGGGTATACGCATCTGATTACGGAGCATGCGAGTAATCATACAACAGGTGGAGAATGGAAGGTGGTGAGTCAGATTAATGGGTATAGCGGGTTGCGTATTGGAAGTGTTAGGCAGTGGGTGAGTGAACAAGTTCAGAGGTGGAGGACGAGGGAATTGGTATGGAGGCCATCGGTATTCAAGTTTTACGTTTTAGAGTTGCCTGTTAAAGTTGTTGTCAGACCGCTGTTGTATATACTTGAGCGGACATAGTAAATATAGATGTAGATTGTCGCCATGTAACCATAATTCGCAGTTGGATCCAGATGGTGCTACATTTTAACATTTTTTTGGCTTTATAAAAAGTTGTTATAATCAATCAAAAACACGCTACGACGTTTTGTTCGCTAACGTTATCCATCATCATATCCCTCATTCCATCATCATCACAATCTTCCTCCCCTTATATATGTATAGTAGGCACGCATGCCCATCAGCGTAAAAACAACCCAAAATATATATCGCTACGGTATATGCTCGCTACGACGTTTTATATCGCTACGCCAAAGTAATTTTCATCATTGAAACTTACTGACGTTGGCACTTGCACCGACGACGACGACGCCGAATTGAGTAAAATAATATTACCCAATTTAGCATCATAATCAAGCGCCACAGGCCAAGATGCACCTAATCGCAACAGGATTGATCGAAGACGACTCAGTCGTCCAGACCACAAGTCGCTTGCTGTTGCTTGGGTGCCCATGCAGAGTGTGTAAACTAGTCCAGCCTAACATAAAAAGGACATCAGGGAGTTGGATTCAACAATGTTAGTTGTTCAGTATGATGCGATGCTCAACAGTGAAGTAACGGTATTTATTACCTGAAAGCACGCAAAGGCGACTGGGATAGCCAAGATACCCAAGTTTTCGAGATCTGAGAGCATTGTTGGTTGCAAGAGAGTGCAGATGTCGTCTGCTGCTGATAGAGATGCGGATAGGCAGAGACCGGTGGACATGGCTGATGATGGGTGGTTTGGGTCCAACATTTTGGCTCGATTCTGAGTAGAAAAAGTTTAGAAGAGGTTAGCTGAGCAGCAAACACATGACGGAAACATATCTAATGCCTATAAACAAATCATGGCATCACGACTACTTCTCTTTACATACCGACATCAAAACACAAGTCCTGTGCAGCACATGAAGCAATCCAACCCGTTGATGCATTCCAAACACATTCCATTCAACAGGTTCAATAATACTCCAAGCAGATGGTAGAGCAGCACTAAACACACTCAAATCATCATCACTATGATTCTGACTCTGATTGTGCCCGTGCTTCAAGTTGTACAGTATACGAATTAGTTGACAAAGCTGGATTCCGGGATCAAGAGATACAAGCGATGGTGAGATGTTTGGTATTCCGGTAGTGGCTGTGATGGAGTAGTAGCCCGATTCTGGGGCTGGGAGGTTGAGGTTTGGGAAGCAGAGGTTTGATGACGTGTCTGAGATTATGGTCATCATCGTGTCGATTCTATGGTTAAGATAGAAAAAGTCAGAAGGAGTTGATTTGATAGTGCAAAAAGTTGCAACGTACATGAAGAGCGACCACCACGTCCTTCGTCGAGTCTCAGATTCAATCCAAGTGAAGTTTTGCTTGGATTCACTTGGATCAATGTCCAGTTTGAGTGCTTGAGAAGCACGAATGCATAGACCAAAGAGAGTGTTGTGGATTGATTCTATATGGAGTCGCGACGGTCAGCTATTTTGTGCGTTTTACCAAAACAAATCTCATTCTCCTACCTTTACGAGTACGTCCAGCAAACAGCGTTAACAACAACAATCCATGTACATAGTCAAGACTAAACTCTCCATCCATTTCCAACGACACATATTTCCTCCCCAAGCTGAAATACTCGTCAGCGGCAGTACAACCACCACCGGGTATATACTCTACAGTGCACGCCAAAGTAGCATACAAGAGCAACGGAGACGTCTGACTCCCTAATCGGTTCATGAATGTCGGTTTATGAAGGAAGCTAATGGGTACCCACGTATGTAAGCGTTGAAACAAGACATCTACAGCTGATTGGACGGTAGCGGTATCAATTCCACAGTAATTGGGGATGGTGGGTAGCGGTTGAATTAGGATTGGTTGAGTTACGTCGTCGAATAGGGATTCGAGTGTGTCAATTGTTGGGAAGGTTGGTATTGTGTCTTCAAAGAGGAGCGAGTCGTCCCATCCTGTCGGTTCCGGTAGCGATATAGATGGTAGGAAAGATGCAATGGGACTTGTGGTAGCACTACTATGAGCATCATCCTGCGATAACATTGTCTGAGTCAGCATATCATCACTATCGAGCAGCCGTAGCAAGTCAGAGGCACTCACCATGCTATAGTCAGTTCCGGAAGATGATTCCGGAGATTCCATGCTACTCCAAGCCTTAAGTGGTGGTATACGATAGTTGTTTAATGACCGTAGCAATGCCTCAAGGGAATCGACCTTCTTGGTTAATTTCTCGATGGTGGAGACGGTGCGTTTACGAGGTTTGGAATAGTCCGGCTCTGGTTGACGTGCTGTGGTGGTAGTATCTCGTCTACTGACGGTTTTCGATGGGGGCATGGTGGCCGGGTGAATCGATGCGATACTAGTTTCTATCAGAGAGAGAGTGGTGTTTAGCTTGTAATGGACAAGTGATGCGAATGGTTTGCAAATATTAGCTATATCGTGCTTCTTTTACCTGTTCTCGTTGCTTCTTCAATCAGTTTGTCGTTGTCTGCCAAGTAAAGTGTTTTGGCTTCTCTGACGTGGCAGAACCATCGTAACGCTCAACCAACCACAAACTTCAGAAAGAATCACGTACATTTCAGGATCGAATACGCGTGGTACAGCTATTATACATCATTCCGTCCTCAAACCATCGCGAAAAAACCATCATTGGTATGTGTTGGGTATCCATTACTAAAAACTAATACTAACTAAACTAATACTACTAAATTACTTGTTTTCTTGCCATATCGATATCAACCAACCACTCGTCTTAGGCCATGATCATAAACAGTGCTACCACGAGGAAGGGTACCAGCCCAACCTGTCTCAAACCAATAGCAGAAGATGGAACCACAGAGTTCAATAGTGTGCAGTTATAGAGAGCTGCGTGAGTAGAGTTTAATCCACATGTGGAAGTCATGCTGGAACAGGTTGTTGATGTTACAGAATAGTCGGATGGATCTAGGCATGACGCAGCATGAGTATTGTAGTATAACATACAAGCTTTCAGAGGCACTTACATGGTGCAGTGGCATTGCACGGAGGGAAGTTTTGCCCACAGACATAGTTCTTGTACTTTAACGGGCAATATGTTGATGTCCTAGAAACAGTGGAAATGCGTGAGATATCATTTAATTTTTTTCCAGCTGCAAGAGCGATGATTACCTTGTATTGAACACGTTCTGGTTGTTCACATTGAAAGTGTAGGCAGCATTTGCAGCCGAATCTTGTCCAGCAATACTCGTCAAAGGATTCAACAAAAAGTAGTACCCATTAAGTGCAGAGCAAAAGCTGACAAACGAATTTGGTGCAGATCCACCACCCAAAACACATTGAGCTGTGGGATTGGTTGATACGGAGTTGGCGAGTGGGGCGCCCAATGCAAACGAAGTACAGGCAGTCCAGCCGGTGGACGGAGACGTGATTAACAGAGTACATTGAGAAACGTTTGCATTTGAGGTGGTGCCCGTGCAATTGAAGCCAGCTGGCATGGTAAATGAGAATGGATACGGTCCTAACAAGAATCAAATGAGTCTAGATATCAAAATTTAACACTTGTTGGCCTAAAAATACCTCCAACACCCGCAGAGGATGATCCAGTCACTGTGCCAACGCTGATGACGTTTCCACCTGTAGTGACTGATGCTGATGATGATCCAAAGTTGGTTACGCCGCCGGTTGTGTCAATGTATGCAGCGAGAGTACCTGAATGGTACAAGTTGTTAGTATTGCTACAGGGTAGCAGGCGTCTGGTCAAACGCACCATCACCAACACCATCTGCGGCAACAATAGTCCATTGGAATGTGACGGTTTGAGAAGCGTTGTAATACCTGAATAGGAAGAAATTGTCAACACCAAAACCGAGACCCTTCCGAAAATACCCAAGTTTCACGTACGCTGCAGGCATGGTCAGGGCAGGAGATCCACCACACGGGAACGTCTTGCTCGGATTGGAGTTGAAAGCTAAAGGCGACACGAGTTCGGCATGCCCAAGAGCAGACGTAATTAACGATAGCCCCAAAGCAAGTTTGATAAACATGATTTCAAGATGCTGGTACAAAGCAGATTTGATAAGGTCTTGGTTCCAGAGAGGTTTTTGATCGCGCCGTGTCAAAGAAAAAGAAGTTATTCGGTGCGCGCAGTAACAACCAATCAGACTGCATCTTTCTAGAAGAGCAAGAAGCCAAGAGCATTCGAGAATCAAAACACGGTTGCTAGAATTCTAATTTGTGATGAGAGATCAATTTTTACATTGTATTTGTACGTGGCAGACGAAAGAGTTGTTTTACAAAAATGTGGTTTAGACCAGGTTCTTACTTCTATGTAATCTCACGTTTAAACCAATTCATGATATCATCATCCAATGTATCAGTCCATGTCTCTAGCGATGATGCATCGTATCGTTGTCCCTTGAAGATTTCAGCGTTGAGACCAGTCACCGCTGAATCAACAATGATGCCGTTATCTACAGTGAAGGTAGCTTGTACGATTCCCTTTGCAGTTGAGAGAGGTGATAGAGTATGTGTGAATAGAGGCGTTTGCCCAAATGTCCAGTCCCATGTCTAAGTTTGAAAAAGTGTGAGGGACGTAGCCAAAAAAAGGCAGAATTACATGAGAAGGTCACCTTAAGAGACTCCGCACCTTCAGCCACCTCCTCATGCTCCTCTATAAATTCATCATCTAGCACTTTAAGCTCTACATCACCCTTCGCCGTAGTAGCAGCACGTTCATAGTCAAGTCCACTCCAGGTGACATCTCTACCCCCGAAACTCTTTACAAACTCATCAACCACAGCCTCCACAAACCCCAAATGCGTAATCGTCAATGAGTGATTCGCCAGTCTTGTAACAGGAGACGCGATACTCTCAACCCCTCTCCCCTGAATACTACTACCAGCCAATCCAGACTTGGCATCTTTAGCAAGATACTGTTTCAAATGGCTTAGATTGGAGTGTATAAGCATAGTGCCGTGATGGTATGCTCGATCGTTAACGATTTTGAATGCAGATCCAGATACTTTTCGATCTGATATCGTTATATCGTGTCGAGTGTTTTCAGAGGCTGGGATGTCGAGTTGGTGGAGTGCTCGACATATTAGTTGGACACCACGACTGCGTGAAAAGTCTTGACGAGGCATCATTAACGAGTAGTTGGTGTTTCCCAAGTCCTCAAAGAAATCGGGTTTGAGTTAGCTTTAGGCGAAAAAAAGCCGAAACATATCACCTGGAAAAGTACATGATATACAGTTCCTCCACCACTTCTCCTTCGTACTAGCGGCACATGATGGTCTTTGATCAACCGTAGATTGCATTCTCGCCATGGATTCTAACATTTCCGAGTGAGCTGATCGTGACTAGTTCATCAACCTCAAGTCAAAGCAGCATTGTAAACGTACTTGATTCCTTCCAATGATGACACTTGGAGAATTCCTGTACAAGAATAAAACGTAGCTTGAAGCTGTCTTTTGTTGAAACAACCTAACACATCAAAGTTTGATGTCAGTCATTTTCCAAGAATCTGAATAGAAAAACGCGTCGTTTTTATATGAGATAGCTTACCAATCTTCTAGGGCCAGATTGGTGTATGGATCCGTAATACGCGACAAGAAACACTCGACTCTTGCCAACTTGCTCATTTCTTCTAATCTGTAAAAGTTGGCAACTTGGTAAGTGAATCATTTCATTGCAAAGAGAGACAAGAACATATTACTAACATCCAATTTGAATAATAATAGCCTCTATATCACCATGTTCGGCTCCATGACGAAAAAGTCGACGCCAGTTGATTTCCCAGTGTTTAGTTTGGCGTTTGCAGACGATGATTCAACAACAAGGTGCAAGCTATATGTTGGTGGAGGTGGAGGTCCCAATAAATCTGGTGTCAAAAATGCTGTTGTAAGTGTCGATACATCTGTCTAGTTTGTGGGTTCATTTGTTGAAGATTGCAACTGTCGAGATCACGATTCAACAACCGTACGCTCAATTGTAGGTCGTGTATGATGTGGATCCATCGGAATTGGAGCTTAGGCAAGCTGGAGATATTCAATTCTCAAAACAAGATGATGCTTGTATGAGTTTGGATGTTGTGCGTCAGGTAATATACAGCGCTACAGATCTTTCAATAATTCTTGAATCATCATCATTTATGCCTCTTTTTTTGCTATTACTGTTGTAGGAAGACAAGACATTCGTTGTCGCTGGTGTCAATGCATCGCAAGAACTGATACAAGCTGGAGACAACAAGAACTTTCGACTTTACACACGAACTGCTACTGATCCTGACAAGACAATCACACAAGATACTAAGACAGCTGTATTTGAGCTCGTCAATTCTGTGCAGACTGTTACTGGAAAGAAGGCTGAACATTATCAGGTATGATGTGTCAGTTGGAACGAGTTATTGATTATGACAAAAAAACGTAACGTGTATGCATGGCAGAGAGTGGCCCGCTCAAGCTCAGATGGCTCCATGCTGGTTACAGGAACAACAGATGGCAAAGTGGGTATATTGAACTCAAGTTGTGTGTACGCGTCATCTCCCTGATCGCTTTTTCCCAACCTAGCTACATTTATGGAAGTTCCCGTCATTGACAGAACACCGACCTTCAATGACAATAAATGAAGAAATATTTGATGCTGATTTTGATTCGAAATCCAAATGGGTATGTATGCGTTTGAAGATGAGACCATATCGCACATGGTCAAAAAATGTTGGAAGCATATTCCTCACACCAGCTCGCTTGCCTTTAGTTGGTCTTTGTCACTCCAAAACAATGCCAAGTGATATCCATAGAAGATGGTAAAGTCGCCTTCCAAATATCCAATCCAGCAACATCAAGTGGATCTCCATGCGAATTCCGAGGATGTCGATTTGGAAGACAAGACACTGCAAAATACTTGTATTTGATCATCAATGAAAAGTCGAGAAAAAAATCATTTGTTGGGCAATGGAGGACGGATACTTGGGAGATGGTGAGGAAGAGACAGATTGGAAAGAAGCCTGTTACGGCCTTTACGATGAGGTATTGTATCGTTTTTGCATGTTGCTTTTTTGCGCTGCTATTGAAAGATTTATTTGTGAACATAGTCCTGATGGTGAAAAGATGGCAGTTGGGATATCTGATTTGAGTGTGGTGGTGTTGAGTGCCAACAGCCTCAATGTAAGCTGGTTGATCAGTACACCTAGCCTGCTTTTTTGTTCTTCCTCGCCGACGTTTTCGAACTCATCCCTAACTCAAACATAGGTACAATGCCGAGTCCTCAATGCACATTCATTCCCAGTGACGTCTGTGGCATTCAGTCCAGATGGAGGTGTTTTGGCAAGTGGATCAGCAGATTCATCTGTTCATCTGGTCTTGTTGCCAAAGAGATCCAGTAAGTGGATGCCCTCACAGATCACGTCGAATACGTGCTGAATCATTTTGCCTATTCACTTAGGCCTACCATCAGCCCCTACAATGGCATTGATGGTCATATTACTCTTGATTCTTTTCGTTCTCCTATACATTCGCGAAGCGCAAGAATTGTAAAAGTTTGTATACTAGCCTAGTTTAGAGTCAGAAAGGGAAGATTGTATTTTTCTAGCATTAGATATTTAGCATTTAATAATGAACGCTACGGGACGTTTGGTGTTTTTATTAGCAGGGTTGGGGTTCTCGCAACGTACAAAAAGTTCAAAAACCCCGTCAAACCTCGAAGTTGAGAAATGGCAAGTCGGTCGCTCACTCGAAGCGCTGTCAAAGCGTTGTCAACGTGCCAGGCAATACGAGTCTCTCCTCGTTCATATCGTGGTAAGCTCGGTCTCTGCGAATCCTTCCAATTCGTCCAAGTTAAAAAGCTGAAGTTTTTGGGTTTGCTTGGAACCAACACTTTTCTGCTCCTTAGTGCGATGCCAATCATCTCTAGCTCACGCCGAAGCTCCCATACTATCTCAACAGCCTCCTTCGATACCCAAACAACCGGATGATGTCACATCATCATATTCAAAACCAGCTCTTGCGACCTCATCAACAACAGATACCAAACCAGCTGCCATGTCGCATCCAGACACTCCAGCTAATGCACCTTGGGAAACTGGAGTTATAGTTTCGGGTCCTCAGGCGCTCTACACGTCGCTTGTTAACAGAGGACAGTTGAATGATGATGCGCACCAGAGAGTTACTGTGAAAAAGTTGCAGGAGCTGTATGATCGTCTGAAGGGGTATAGTCCACCCACCATTCAGAGCAGTGAGGGTGCTGTGGAGAGTGATGGTGGTGTGTTTAGTATGGTATGTTGAGTGTGTGGACGAAACATTTGATTGGGCTTAGTTTGATTTTATTTTTTTTCGCACTCCAGTTCTCTAGTATGTTTGCCAGCAAAGCACCAGAACGAGATATGGTGATAGGGCCACGAGGACTGTAAGCACCCTATTGGCAAGACAATTTATGGAGAATTAGTTTTCTGACACGTCATATATAGATATCTGTGGGGAGATGTAGGAACTGGAAAGACAATGACCATGGACTTGTTTTATTCGTCATGTGCCATAACGAGGAAGAGAAGAGTGCATTTCCATGCATTCATGCAGGATGTGAGTGGTTGTCTGGGTTTCTAATTTGTACCAAACTTATTCATCAAGGTTTACTGTAGGTGCATAGGAGAGTGCATCAATTACGGCAGTCTCGTGGCATTGGAACGGATCCAATCCCATATATTGCGGATGAGCTAGCGAGCAATGCCTTCCTTTTGTGTTTTGATGAGTTACAAGTGACTGATATAACTGACGCTATGATTCTGAGGTATGCGTTGGTTGTGTCGATGTGACAAATGAGATGTTGTGTCATTAATTTTTTTTATTTTTTTTTCTGTGGTTTGGTTCAGACGTCTATTTACTGAACTATTTAATCGTGGAGTGGTTATGGTGACTACGTCGAATAGACCCCCAGATGGTAAGAAATATGGTTCTGATGATTGTACATATGAAGTCGCTAACGTTACACGTCATGATATCTCAGAACTGTACAAAAATGGTATTCAGAGATCGAGCTTCATACCAGCCATAGAACTTTTAAAGGAACGCTGTGAAGTTCATACACTGAATTCCGGTGTTGACTACCGAAAGCAAAGTATTTCATTACTAATCATGCAAGTATCTTCTTTGTCGTCTTTCTGACTCATCTCTTCGTTTTAGAGCGAGACAAATATAGAGTCTTCCTATACCCAAACAACAGCACGAACAGCGCCCACCTCGACTCCATATGGCGTAAAATGGTCGGAGACCACATAGTCGAAGAAAAGGTCCTCTATTTCTTGGGCAGATCAATGACACTCCCCGAATCAACACCAACAGCAGCCCGTATATCCTTCGAAGAACTATGTGGACAGCCACATTCCGCTGCGGATTATCTCGAAATCGCTAAATCAGGACTTCGAACACTGGTGGTCACAGATGTGCCTAAAATGACATTAAAGCACCGCAACGAGGCACGAAGATTCATTACATTGCTAGACGCACTGTATGAATCGCATATGAATCTCGTCATGTTAACAGATGCACCACTACATGCATTATTCTCATCTGATGATCCAATGATTACGAAAGGGGTTGTGTCTGATCATCAGCGGCAGACGATGGATGATTTAAAGTTGACGCCGGAACAAATGTCGTCGCCTATCTTCTCGGGCAGTGAAGAGGTGTTTGCGTTTCAGAGGGCACTGTCGAGGTTGATGGAGATGCAAAGTGTACAGGTATGGAGTCGGTCTCATCGTGATACCATGTCTTGATTTTTTGGTGCTAACTGTTTTATCTCTCCGTGACAGTGGATTGGACATGACTTGAAGGAAGTGCTGACCGAAGTTGCTGCTGATGAGGACTAGAATTGTTATAAACTGCTCACGACCACGGACTAGTGTTTTCTATTTAAAAGTAATAATGTAATTGAGCCTCGTTTCGTATTCGTATGTTTGCACTCATAGAACTACGTAGATGTCATGGACTCCATTTTTACGTTACGCATTTGTATGCCCCATTGCCTGCTATTTGACCTTTGTTTCATCCTCCCCAACGCTAGGCACGAACATCAAAAACGGGGGTAATGGACTCATCGATGCACCTCATGTACTTTCACAGCTTTTTGCCACATAAAACAAGACTATACATATAGCGAAGACTATACTTTGCGTTCGTCCATTTTACCACACTTATTTATCGATTCACAACATGTATTTCCCACATCTTTTTGCCACGTAGGAAAACTACTAGACTTTGCTTTCGTTCCTTGCACCATCTGCGTGCTTCTTGGCTTCTCTGTTCCTAGAGAATACAGCGGCTACGCCTGCGGTGAGAACTGCAGCAGAACCAATTACACTTCCAGAAATGATACCAGCTGTTCTTGTATCGGGCGACGCACTAGGTGTAGGTGTGAATGAGGTAATCGAGGTCTGCATGCAGCATCAGGCGAAGCGGCACCGGGAGAAGCACAGCAATAATGCGTTAAATAGTCTTTATTGTGACAGAGCTGGTGGAAGCGACTCCAGGAAGTAAATGGATGTTGCAGAAGAATGGACAGGTACCCTGTTCGTGCAGGTTATGCATCAAGACGTTCCGGCCATTCTGGTGGGGGTATTTCTGTGCCAACAGGTTGCATCAATTGTGCACATTATAGCGTTATTCCTTGTCTTGAATGAGATGAAATTTGGCGTAGGGACCCTTTAGCTGCCGGTTTTGACGACGAGCGAGACAGATCCAATTTTGTGAAAACAATCCGAAATGTCAAAATGATGTTGCATTTATCTGCTCTAGCAGCAAAAGAGTCCACGGTGATTTGATGCAAATAATGGGCTAGATTGGAAGTATTCATACATTATAACCAAATTTGAGCCAATAATGCCATCGTTTTTTTAGCGATTGTTGCCATCTTCAAACAAATGCAAAACGAGGCCTGCAAACGCACGGGATTTGGCCTTTGAAGCCGTTCAGAGAGACCAAATTTGAGATCTAGTGGCTGCCATGCAATGAAATTTCAAAAGTTTTCGTGGTCAAACTGTTTGGCTCCCTCGCTTCATTCCTCAACCCCAAGAATGCAAACACACGAATTTAAGTGACTCGATCCTAAGCGATCGCTGCCTCAGCAAAGGAAAGTTCGGAGTCCGTTGTATTCAAAATCATACCTTGTATGTCCAACTGCGCTTGAAAGCAGTGCTGGACTTTGCAATTTTCGCGAATGGCCAGGACAACATGTACGATTGTCAAAGGCCTGCAAACGACGGCATGCCGCTTCCTTCCAAATTCTGCACACGAGAGGCCTGATCTCTTGCACACCTTTGGTGGGGTACATCCACGGTTTGCACACTCAAACTTTGGACAACCAAGAAACTCTTCAACTCTGTCTTCAAAAGAGATCAGAAAGGTTGCAGCCCTGTTGAGCTACTTGAATCTCATCCAGGATCGAGAACAAGTTTTGCCTTAGCCATCGCTTTTATAAATCAAAAGATGTTTCTTGAAGTTTGGTTCGTGACGTTGCTTGGTGTACTGGCAGTCAAGGGAGATACCGACATCGACAAGCCTCCTTCTTTATCAGACTACCGAGACATAGGACTTGTAGCTCTCAAGTACGGAACTGGATACGAAATCTATTCTGCAACCAACTATGCAGAATTCGCAGACGAGAGTTTCCAATTTATAAACGATATACGGGAATTAGTTGGTGATGGAGTAAAATCAGGAGATTCCGTGTATATCTCTCGACTGGTACAAGCAGACCCGAACCTGAAACCCATAGACGTATGGTATAGGTTCAAACTAAAGGTGGTTTAGTGTGCGCCAATGCTTGAAAGATAAAAAGAAATCCGGCAGATATGTATTGACCCAAATGTCCCCTTTTGGTAGGAAGGTCAAACGATTACTGGAGAAACATTTGAAGATTTGAACGCAAAAGTCGAGTACGCAGGAGATTATGTGAAGGTACTTGACTTTAAACACAGTCTGTTTCTAGAACGCAATTGGGACAATGACGGTAATGTCCAGCCACTGTATTTACGCACATCTCTCTATCACTAGTTTGATAATCTGCAAGATGCCAAGCAACAAGCTCAATTTGAAAAGATGTTCCCCAAGGAACAGGCAACTGGTAGCTGGGAGATTGTTCCTACCGTCACGATGCGAGGGCCTGATACTTCAGGAGGTCGTCCTGTTAGAGTCAATTTTTTACAACCAATCGGGTTCGACAGCAAGGTAATGATTCTTTGGCATATATTGCTCAGGGGTATATTTAACGAGATTCATCACAAAAGGACCAAGCTACAAAAGATCGACTTGGTCTGAAGCTCTCCTACAAGGACGGCAACACGGGACAGTTCTTTGAGCTTCCTGAAGAAAAGGTCAGTGAGTGTCTCACATATTCAGTCGTGCTTTATAGCAGTATGTTCATGATACTCACAAATATCAATTTTGTACCTATTCACTCTAGACACTCATAAATGAGGAAGGGAAATATCGCTACTCCGCGGCAGAGACCAGTCCAGTTGAACCACCCAAAGAAATAAAACAAGCCGTCATGCTTGCAGAGCAAAAGTTGACTGCCTACCAAGACCAAGTCGAAATCGTGAATCGTAATTCGAAAAGAATTGTTCGAATCAAAGTAGCCCTTGGCGTTGCATCACCTCTGATAGCAGTAGCAACCGCTATTGGTGTTGCTGTCGGAACTGTCATATTAACGATTGGAGTTGTTCTCGCAGTGGTTTTGGGCCCTGAGGCTACTCTGAAGGTAGCAAGAACGTTGGTGTGCTTTTTCAAATACAGTTGAGATAACCGTTATTATTATCTGCTAGTTGACCGACAGTTTAACTGCCAAAGTCAAGAACGTCTTCAACACTGACACTGTCGCTGCGAGTAATAAAGCCAAACTTGCAGTGATTGGTGGTATGGATGGTGATCTTTACCCACCGCATCCGGTAGACGAACCCCCCGCAGTCGACCCAACAAAACTGAAGCCTAAACCAGTAATCGAGCCACCAGTAGTCGCACCCAAAACCCCTCCCAAGACTGGTGGCGTGACATTGCCAACAGTAATGAGACCAGGCTCACCAGGAGGAGGAGTCCCTAAACTAATGCGTCGTTTTCAATATCGATCATGAGACTTGTCTTGATACATTGAGCATTGTAGTGAGACACTGAGTCATTGTACTTTCTGTGTGTTTTGAGAGTTTGCACCTTTTCTTCCCAATAAAGTATCATTGTGAAACAGTCCTATGAAAGGGTCCCAGGCCATCCTGAGAATTACAAGTGAAATGTTTTGTGGTCTGACAGCAATCGAATTTGCCCATCACCAAGTTCAGATCAAGGCTATACTACAGAAACACTCTCCGACCCAGTAAATTCAAAGAAGGAGCCCGATACGAGATTCAATAGATCCTATCAGCCAAAACAAGCATCTAAGGACAGCACTCGTCAGGTTCCTAAAACATGTTGAAATCTAAACCCCTCACCACATTGTCAAACACGAGAAACAGAACGACATTTTCTCAAAGGGGATGAGGTTGGAGCCCTTGGCAACGGATTAGCAGGCTTGGAATTTGGAGAAAGTCCATAACTCTGAGTAGTAAGCATACAAACACCACGAGTAACATCAGATTCTTCAAACACACGGGTATGGTCACTTTCGGCATCAGATCCAGTTTGACTGCCAAAAGTGTCAGATCTGACACCTCGACGAATACCGTTATCAACAGATTCCATACGATGACGTGCAGTTTCGTCGTGAAGAGCGTGTCAGTCTCAGCTCGCAACCGGGCAGTCTCTCTTCCATTAAAGATGGAAAAGACAGAATGGTGAGCTGCGAAGATATACACAGATGTAGTACAAATGTACATCGACAATGGTTGCAGCTGAACGACGACCAAAACGGAAAATCGAAGCCAGAATAAAGCCAACCATGACAAATGCAATTTTTGTCCTGATGATAGGTCTGAAACGATCTCGTCACAAGTTTGGTTTCGTTTCAGGTATGTTTTGTTTCTCATGTGAGAAGAAAATATGCCACCATCATCCGTCATTCACTTTGAGATGATGTCAAGTGTCGTTGGCTTCCTTCCACACCCAACGTGACTCTTCCTCGGACCTTGATGTTTTAAACGAAACCTTTGAGTTTTTTGATGGTTCACTTTCTTGCCAAGAGCTCTCAGAGGCATAGTGTAAGCATACGCTTAGCAAAATATTGATTCCGTAGCTATAGAAAATGTGGAATTGGATAACATACCAGCAAAATAACGTCAAATCAAAAAAACAAAATTCTTTCAATGCCGCAACAACAAGTAATTCAATCAATAACGTCAATTCTGACAGATGTGTACTTACAGGCTTTACAGGGTCTTGAAAGGGTGTTGTGTCTCCAACACGGTGTCCCTTTGTCCCATACTCCGATCAGTTTTTATAAGGTCGTTTTTTCTCAGGAGGACGGATTTCTTGAAAGACTGACTCGCAGAATTGCTCTTACTTTGTAGAAGAAGAACATTCATTATTATTATTTCAAACTTTCAAAACACTCTATCCATTCTACGGTGCACCCCACTACACATTTCGAACCGACCCCGACACTTTTCTCTCTAACAATCCAAAATCACCGTTACTTCAGCAAAATAACTAAAGAACAATTCTGACTCTTATCAATTCTACGTATTTCGTTTAGAGCCAACCCCCTTCTTTCAAAGTTAAGCAACGAACTCACACTTTTCAAACACGAGCAACAGATCGACGACGTCTGTGAGTAACAGAGTTTGAAGACGGTTTGACAAGTTTAGGATTCGGGTGGAGCACTCTGCCATCCTCAACAGGAGGCATTCGAACACCATCAGCAACAGATCCTCCAACGCCACGAAATGGGCGACCCTCACGAATGGTTTCAGCATCAGATCCACCACGGTTGATACGAGCATTTCGTCGATCCTCTCGATACGCTCTAACGATCTAAATAGTTAAAAAACGGGTTAGATGTTTTACAGTAAAAAGAATTAGTCGCACAACAGCGCGGGTATTGGAAACGAGAATGTAACTTACAGCAGGTATAGTTTCAGCAGCGTGGTCAGCAGTCAATCGAGTCGATACAACAACCATGAGACCGATCGTCTCAAATGGAAAGACAGCAATGGCGGCTGATGAGAAAACGAAGGTAAAATTTGACTTAGTTCAAAGACTGAACCCAAAATTGATATTAAAAAAGACAAATGAAACACTAGACGTTCTTTCCATATAACTTACCAACCATACGACCGAAATATTTGAAAAAAGGCACCAATTCAGCTCTGTAAAATCCCGGAGCAGGCCTTCGAGCGGTTTCTGAAACATCAGATCCAACAATGTCTTGTTCGGCGTCAGAATGATCAATTTCAGGGTCACCACGAGCACTTCGTCGTTCGTCTTGATACATCCTAACATCCTGTAGAAATGTTGCAAAATGTAAGAGAGTCTACAGTCAGCTGCGAGGCTATTACGGGCTAGCAAACAAATTTACCTCGACCATCGATTCAGCAAATTCAACGACAGCAAAAAACAACGTGCCCAACATCATGCTGACCATGAAATATGGGAGACTGACAATTGCGACTTCAACAAGGTTTAGAGGATAAGAAACTGATTGGCAAAACACGAACAGCAATTACAGTACATTACCTGTCATGCGGGCAAAATATTTGAGGAAGGGAACCACTTCCGTCCTCAGGAACCGACGTTGCAACTTGTGACCTGAATAGTCGTCCTTATACAAGGAATCAATTGACAAAGGAGCTTGAGACAGATAGTTGATGGCATGAAATTGGGTTACAGAGGCAGTAGCTCCAGTGATTGCGAGTGACATCGTATCTTGTTCGTTTGTTTGTTTGTGTTGGATGATTATTTCGATGATAGTGACAGGAGGGTTTTTGTAGCAACTTTGGTTTCGTTTCACTTTGTTTCGTCTCAGGTAGGTTTCAATTTGGTTTAGGCGGGGTTTGTTTCGAAGTTTGTAACCCGGTACTTGTGTCATCCATTGTGACGTGACAAGCAGACAAATTGTCCTCTCATTCATCGTCTCGATTATTCTTCTTTAATCTTTCTTGGAAAATGTCTGCCAAAAATATCTCAATACGCTTGATGCTCTGGATCTTCGAGTTGTGAGGAGCTAAACGAGAAAAGAAGCAATGGCGCCCATTCACAGAAAAATGCCTATGATAAGCAGGAAATGCGTTGGTAGTCAAAATATTAGTGTTGTCGTCATAAAATCAGCTGTTACTTTTGTTGTTGCATTAGTGCCGCAACAAGACGTAACTCACTGAATATAACAAATTCTAACTTGTACTCGCGTAGAGGTCGCAGCCATTTCTGCTGCTCTCTGTCAACAACATGCCCCGTACGTCCTCATCATGACATTTGCATCATTGTTGCAATCGGAACAGCATCTTTCTTCGACATGCTCGGACCAAATCAACCCAGGAACACACCGTTTCCGTTGAAGACTTTGCAAAAAGTTCTGCTCAACTTTGGTTATGGAGGAACGTTTTTTTTTTTCCTTGGTGTGCCAGAGGTCACGTACAAATCTACCCTCACCCACCACGCTTGTTGCACCAACCAACTCACATTCTTTTTCAACCACGAGCAACAGACCAACGACGTCTGTGAGTGCCAGGGCTTGAAGATCCTGTCAGCGGATTTGCAAGTTTAGGACTTGAAGGGGGGGATCTGGGATTCTGAGTACCAGACACTCGAACACCATCGGCTACATCAGGCCCTCCTAAAGGATGTTCAGATTCAACTGTGCCAAATCCGACCACACCTGGATGTCCAGCAAACGACATCGTGACAGGTTTGTGGTTTCGTTTCAGTTCGGGTTTGTTTCGGATTTGTTTGAGGGGAGAGCATGCGCGCGTGCTCTTTGACTCATATTTTAACGACTCGGGGTGTTCTTCTTCCCACATGAACGTCAAGCTTGCTTACAAAACGTTGTCTGAGGAAACACTTGGCTTGTTAATGTCTCGCCTAAGGGCGTTCAACACCAGAGGACTCACGGCGTGAGAAATCAATTAGATAGTATAGACTTCACGACTCTAGTAAATACGAGACTTAGTAAGGTGTCAGCCAAATAAGCCAGAAACATGAATTTGTTTTCAGTGCCGCAACAGGAAATGATTCAATCAATGGGAGTCGTTTCTAACCAAATTTAACCTTATCGAATACATATATGGCTTGTCTCTAAAGCGTCATGCCTATTTGTCCCATCACCAGGCTCTCACGTGGCCTTTCACATTCGTTGAACCTTGAACTGAATGGTCAAGCGAATGGACTTTTTCAAAAGGTCGCGATAAAAACACGACTCTATATTTATTTCGGAAGCGAAAATAATTGTTATTGAAATTCTCAAAACACAGTCTATTTATTCTACCTCGCCCACCACACTTTGCCTACTTCATTATTTCATTAATTTACAAAAACAAGATCACTATTACTCCAGAAAGATCACATTGTATCCTTTTGCCTTCTAGAGCCCTTTCCGTCAGACTTCAAACCTGAACAAGTAACTCACATTCTTCTTCAAACACGAGCAACAGATCGACGACGTCTGTGAGTAAACGAGCTGGAAGACCTTGGAAGTGGATTAGCAAGTCCAGGATTCGGAGGCATGGCTCTAGGATTCTGAGTACCACGCATTCGGACACCATCAGTAACTGATCCTCCAATCACCCGAGGATGTTCAGCATCAGATGTGCCTCCCCAACGAATACTTTCAGTATCAGATACGACACCAGAACGCATATTATCGGGCTCAGATCCACCAGTGTTACTTCCGCCCTGATATTGACGATATCCTCCGTATCCCGTGTCACGGTTGTTACGAGCACTTTGTCGATCCGCGCGATACATTCTAAGGAGCTACACCGTTGGGAAACGGAATTAGGTTTCGGAGAGGCATAACAGACTTGGAAGCAGTGGTTTAACTTACAGCAGGGACAGCTTCCATAGCGAATTTCCCAGTCTCTCGAATCGATAGAAGCATGAGGCCGATTGTCACAAATGGAAAGAGAGCAATGGCGGCTTTGAGAAGGACGAACGTAAAATTGAATTAGTTCTACATCCAAAATCCGAATTTTGACATAACTAAAACCACCAAAACAGCAACGCCTCTTCCTATAAGACATACCAACCATACGACCGAAATATTTGACAAAAGGAACCAATTCTGCTTTGAAACCCCCTGGAGCAGGCTTTCGAGAGGTATCAGAAACATCAGATCCAACAATGTCGTGTTCTGCTTCAGGATGATCAGTTGCAGGGTTGGCACGAGCATTTGGTCGTTCGCCTTGATACATCCTAACATACTGTATAAACGTTGAGAGACGGAAAGAGTTGAATAGTCTGCGCTGATATTCTTGATTGCGGCACAGATTTACCTCGACCATAGCTTTAGCAAAACCACCGACAGAACCAACAAACGAAGCCATCATCAAGCCGACCATGAGAAATGGGAGGATGGCAATTACAGCTGTATAAAAAGGATCAAAAGATCAGATACTGATGGCCAAAATCCAAGCACAGCCAGCAATTGCCATACATTACCTGTCATTGCAGCAAAATATTTGAGGAAGGGAACCACTTCAGTCCTCAAAAAGCGACGTTGCAACTTGTGACTTGAGTGGTCGTCGACATAGGATCCAATTGAAGCAGGAGCATGGGCGAGATAATTAATAGCATGGAATTGAGTTACAGCAGCGGCTCCTGTGATTGCGAGAGACATGTTTGTTGGTAGTGTTTCGACCAAAGTGACAGGAGGGGTATTGTGACAAGTTTGGTATTGTTTCGTTTCGTCACAGGTAGGTTTGATTTTGTTTCCAACGGGTTTGTTTCGGATGTTTCAAACCTGGCACACATTCAATACAAACCCAAATTGTTTCGAATGTTTCAAACCTGGACTTGTTTCATCCATAGTGACGTGACAAGCGGATGAAATTTCCTCGTATTCATCGTCTCGATTGCGATTATTCTTGATATTTTTTGGAAAATGTCTGACAAGAACAACTGCAAGCTTGATGGTTTTGACTTGATGCTCCAAACGGTCGAATTGACAGAAGCTCTCAAAGGAGAAAGAAACCTTGGAAGAGACGCAGTCTGAAGAAAACAAAAACAGCTTGGTCTGTATGAGATATTGTGTTGGTAAAGCTCTCTATATATACACGTGGGTTTGAAGCTCATCGGCGTTGACTTTACAAGTCTCTATACGTTTGTTCTTCTAGCAGGGTCCTACAAAGAGGAAGAGAGAAATGGTTGAACGTCAGCAAAAACAGTCGGACGTTGCAGTTCAAGTCATAGACCATCTAGTCACCAGAAGACCATCCCATATCATAATCATTGGTATCAAATTTTCGAATTTTGAAATAAAGGTATCAACGGAAAACTGCAGGTCAGCCCTCAACACAAAAACCAGTCGCGATAGTATGGCAATTGCAACAGCCATGCGATACCACAATATCCAATACTCCTTCAACTTGAATGCAATGAATGAATTTACCACCATGCGAGCCAACAAGCGTGCCACACTGGAGGATCCTGGTGTTTACCAAACATCATGACCAAAACATCCAACATCCCAGACACCACAACATCAGCATCATCCAACATTATCCAGCGTACATACCTCCTCTTCAGACTCCAAGCCTTCTTGACACTTCCTTTAACATAACTCATATACTTTCTCCAATGAGTCTCGCCCAATTTTCTTCTCTTTCTGTCATGTTTCCTCTCGAATCTCTCTTGATAGCGCACAGTCTGTCTGACTTTTGATTCGTCGAGGATGGATTTCAGTTTGTAGTATGCCTGGGTGACTGAATTTGATTTTACAGCTACGGAGCGACCTCTTGATTCAGTAGTTGGCATGTGCACTCGATAGTGCCGTGCTATGTGATATTGGAGTGGAATGCAGGATGGGAGGATACGGCGTGCGGCTAGGAGGGAGGTGAGGATGGTGTGTTGGATGTGCTGCATCGTGTGCTGCTGCTGTCTATGATGTTGGTTGTGTTTTTGGAAAGGTCAAAGCTGTCACAACTTTGTGAATAACAAGAAGTGGGACATGCATTAGCA
The DNA here is from genome assembly GCF_006535985.1 of Synchytrium microbalum. Taxonomy (NCBI): domain Eukaryota; kingdom Fungi; phylum Chytridiomycota; class Chytridiomycetes; order Synchytriales; family Synchytriaceae; genus Synchytrium; species Synchytrium microbalum. The sequence continues at coordinate 104,978 of NW_022158372.1, forward strand.
CGATATACGCGATTTTACACGTAAATATGCACTCTCCCTATACGCTCCCTATGCATTTCAAATGGTTTTACCTGCCACCGTTCCAGGTCATGCGCCAACAGAAAACACACTAGTACAACATATACCCAAACAACCACATTGACATATCAACCTATACAAGGAGCTACAAGTACATCGATTACTCTTACTCACAGCAACCACTCAAGGTACATACAATTCCATTCCATCCACCGTCTTGTATTGTAACATCCCAACTCACCCAATCTGACAAACTCATTGCACTTAGCTCTGAATGGACCGTCTGCCAATCGAATGTCTAACTCCTATATTCAAGTACCTGCAAACTAGTACCGAGGTGCTTGACAGACCACCCATCACAACAACATCAAGACAGCATGTCGACTCTACCATCACAGCAACACGCACCGAGTCAGGCATAACCAGCACAACAATCCCACCACGCATCTCAACAACAACACTCCCTCCACCACACCCACATGTAACAACAACACCATACATAATAACCCTCTCACACATATGCCACACATGGCGAATCGCATCCCACGAACTATCCATATGGCGTAAATTCCCATTCGGAGGCGAACTACTCGATCCATTATGGCTGCACGATGTCGAACGTGCACGAAAAGTGAAATCGATTGAATGGAATGCAACCAGTACTAGTGTATGTGTTGATTGTGATGATGGGTCTGATGATGGGAGCAGTACGTGGGAGGAGAATGAGGGTAGTAGTATAAATGAAAACGTCACTGAAGATGACGATAGTGATGGTGATAGTGAAACAGACTCATCTTCAGATGCGTCATCACACTGGACTGGTAACGTATACCCAACAATTGTTAAATTCCAACATTACAAAGAGACTTACGCCTTTTACTCCATAGACTATGGCCACCACATCCACACGCACATCCCGTCTCACCCATACACCACATCCCGTTTAACCTCCCCAACACACATAGCATCTCCACCCGTAAGCCCAACAACCCTCCATTCCATCCTCTCTCTAATCCCCGACACTTCCAAAATCCACTCCCTCTCTCTCGACACAACCCACAGCGCACTGCCCGACCTCCCACACATCCACCACCTCACACTCACAAACCTAAACAGCACCAACACACCAACAGTACTAGCCTCAACGCACTATAAAAACCTCAAATCCCTCAATCTCGTCTTCACATCCTGCCACACGTGGCCCGTCTCAGCACCATCGCTCTCACACTGCATATCATCTATAATCACCCACAACCCGCACATCAAGAAACTAACCATAGCACAAGACACGGCATCGACATTCACGCCGGCACTCGACCTGTCCGTCCTCGCGTCGCCGCATATCGAGGAGCTGAGGATGTATACTCCAGCACCAGTAACAGGCACGCTATCGCAGTGGCCGTCACTCAAACAACTCTACCTATTTATAAACACATCCGAGACAGACTTGTACGAGTTGCTAGCCACAATCCCAAATATCGATGGTATAGTAGGTTTAGAAATCGGGCTCGTGTTTTCGACGCTGCATGTATCACCGGTGTTGTCGTCGTTTACACATATCCGCAAACTGGTCGTCACGGGGATACAGATACCATCGTTAGCACCGGTCGTGGCTTTGCTGGAGGAATTACACACGCTGGTAGTGTTTCCGTGTGAGTATAACGGGGTGGATGTGCTGCAGATGGTTAAAGGTGGTAAACAGTTGAGGAGGGTGCTGGTGTGTATTGCGAGTGCGAGGGCATGGGGTGTGCAAGTGTGTGAGTTGGTTTGTAATGAGGACGGGGGAGATCGGTGGGATTTGGAGGCGAAATGTGTGGAGGGGCTGGTGAATGGTGGGAGGACGAAGGAGGTGCACGTAGAGTTTTATGAGGATAGTGCCGTGCTGGATCATATTGTTGCTGATATAAAGTGTTGATATACGTGTTAAATTCTGTAGTTTGTAGTACTAGTAAGTAGTGGAAGATGTGAAGATAACTATCCAAATTTTGAAATACCCATAGAAACATAAAATACCCAAATAAAACATAAATTCATTTTTCTCAAACATATGCCAAATTTCCTTATTATGCGATAAATACGTCTTTACACCACTTTCGTCTCTATACAAATATATCTTACAAACAACTCCCACTCAAACCATATCACCATCAGGTGTAGACGGCACAGTCACATCTTCACCTCCTTCCTTGTCACCTAAATCAACAACCATATCACTAGCATTATCAGCAAACATGTCTATAAGTGGTGTAGGCGGTAACATGTCACTACTGTTTGATGCTTCTACAGATGTATCTGCTCCTGCCATTTCATTGGCATGTACATCCACCATCATATCTCCTACACCTCCATTCACTCCTGAGTCGTCTCCAACTGTCTTGTCAGGTACATCAATCATGTTTACATCCTTATCACGTTTAAGTTGGTCAGTATAATCCTGAATCAGTTTGACAGGCCGCTGCTTATTATCGTATTTATCGGTAATCCTCGTACTCCTTGTCAAATTCGATTCATCTTTACCATTTATACCACCACCATTAGCATCCTGCTTGTTACTATCTGCTTGTTTTTGACTCTCAACAAACGCACTCTCCAGTTTCACTCGTTTGGCATTATTTTTATTATCTCCACCTGCTGAATCATCTCCAGATGATCCATCAGAAGATCCTTCAACTAATTCACCTGGTCCTCGTTTAAGTGATGGACTTGTACTAGCAGTAGTGGTGATAGCGGTCAAACTTGTGTTGTATCCATTAGCACTAGCAACAATACCATTCGTATCATCACTGACAGCTGCTGCTTTACCCTTCCCATTACCAATACTATTAGCAGCTACGCCAACCAATGGAGAGTCCACCACACCCCCACGACCATTTACACCACCATTTGGATTCTGATGTGCAATCTCAGCCTCCAAAATAACGTCCATGTCACTCTCTCGCACATAAATCAACATGTACGCACTTTTATTGCTACCCTCACCTCCAAATCCAAATTCATAGACTTTTTTGGCCGGGATTCGTGTAACTAGTCCATCATCGAATTCAAACCAGTCGTCCAAGACGCTGGGTCGTAAGTATGCACGGTAGTGGCCTCCGTGCACACCTCCTGAATGGACTAGGACACCTTGTAGGATGTATATCTGTGGTGTTTTGGGACCACCTTCGGCAGCGGGGATGTTGAATTGGGATAAATCCATTCGGTCCGGGAAGGTGTGGCGTCGGTAGATTTTTCTCATGGAATCCTTTTCGACATCGTATTGGAATCGTTTTAGTTGTAAATGTAGGACTGGCGGGAGGGTTTTGAAGCGTATGAATTTCACTGCATCCTATGTTGTTCAAAGTGATTTGAATACTTTCTCTTCTGGACGTGAAAGCATCAAACGGCATAAAACGCTATCAAATGAGCCTCAGGATGTTTTACCTGCAAGCCAAAATCATCCGCACGATATTGATTATCTCCAATCAAATCCTCCCTGGCAGTAAAAGCCTGGAACGAGGCCTCCAGATCCCGGCATCCATCTACGTCCAGTTGGATATCTAACAACATCAATGAGAACATATGAGAAACAATGACATCCTGCGAAATTGTGGTTTTTTTGTTGTACATACCATTGAAGGTCTCAACTCGACTTGAAGCATATGTAATATTTTTACATTGCACTCGCATCTCCATCTCGCCTTCAAACATCTGATTTATTATGTTCTCTGCTCCTGCTTTCTGCTCATGCGAAGAAAGATTCACTGTATGTTAGATGATGCACCCAATGCCAAAAAAAGGTCCAGTAAAAGTGAAACATGCTAGATACCTTGATACCATCTTCCAGGAACTCAAAGAAACAACGAGTAAACTCTTGAGGATCCTGTTGTTTGAATGTGAAGGCAGAATCCCAGCCAAATGATTTAGTTAATGCCTTTGTGCCTATTATTAAAACATGTCATCAGCAATCTGACGTGGCAAAGAAATGGACCCAAATTTGCATCATGTCACACTTACTGACAGCATCGTCAGCCTTTTCAAGACTGTCAAAGACTCGAGACAACGCCTTGATGGCTTGCACATGACGATCTGGATCTGGTATGTCTTGTTTGGCAATGCTTCCAATAGCCTGCACAAAAACGTAAGTATCAGATAGTGCAAGGGCTTTTTGGTAGACATAATGAAAGCATCACTTGACTCACCCTCCTGAATGGAATCACAAAAAACAAAGATTGGAGGATACTGTTCATATAGCAGGTCGCGCCTTGGTTTGCTAGTCCGACATATGGTTTCCTATGAATGGCAAAAAGAGTGAGACAAAGAGCTGGAAACAAAGGGCCTATGATTTCGAAAATACCTCTTCAACGGAGTATACGTCCTTGGAGACTCTGATCGACTTTGAGTCTGTGGAGATACAGTTGGTGGAAAATTCAATGTCTTCCTGTTATTGAGACCAGCAGCAGAACCACCATTTTGATGATTGTGATGCATTGGACTATTGTTATTACTACCATTATTATTATTGTTGTTGTGATTGTCATTCTTGTTATTGATATACTTGTTGTTTGGTGGGTAATGTGTTTTGCTGTTGTTTGAGATTGTCGACGTTTTACCAGCATTACTGTTATTATTACTATTATTGCTAGTATCGTTTCGAATATTCGGTGGTCTAGCCTTTGTCACTTGTTGCTGAGGTGGTGCTGGAGGACCCATGACACTGTTCTCGTTCTGTTTGTAAAATGTACCTTGAGGAGTAGTGATTGTCTTTGTAACATTATTGTATGTTGAGATATTTGCTGATGATGGTTGCATTGCTTTTACGGACGGGGCTTTGGCGGCTGCTTTCAAATCATCGAATAGCGGGACATTGCTGCGACTCTGGTATACGCGAATAGCAAAGATGACGTCTACTACATCACTTTGGATAAAGTCTGCATCGTTTTGAGGGAGGGAGACACCTTCGTCCAGTCTGTATTTGCAAGCTGGGTTGTGCAAGAGACCCATTCGTCCTTGACTGAGGCATTGATTCTTGGCTAAAGTAGAAGGTCGTACCAGTTAAGATCGATTCCAGCAAAACGAAACATGAAGATGCTGCGTTCAAAATGTCCTTTTATGCACTAGCACCAGTGACTTACTCTTTGTGTTTCTCAAGAATCGATCATGGCAATTAGGATCTCGAAAACCAACAGCACTTGAAGCTCGATACTTGGAATCAGGAACTTTCTCCTGGTCCAATTTGAGCATTATGTTGACATTCTTGTCGTTTTCACCAGGAAAGTGGGCTCCGAACGACCTGCAGCAAAGAAGGAGTTGAATTGTGAGATGCAAGATCTTTCAATCCAAGATGCAATGATGAAGATGATGATTGTGGGGCTTCATACCACTTTAGGCCTCCCAGATCAAAGGACTTGCTGGATACTTTGGGTGCTTTGCCCGAAAGTCTGACTTCCTTAATTGGGAAGCTCCATCTATACCAGAAATGTGTTAGGAATATTGTAAGATATGATTTGTGCGAATAGAATGCTGATCAGTACCTGATGACCTTTGCACCGAGCAATTCATCGACATCAGCATTATGTTTATCTGGCAGTCGCGCAAGCTCTGATGGATCTTTTGGTTTAGTAGATTGGAATGGTATTAGCTCTTGATTAGATCAGCAACAGTATTGATGGGATCAATAAAGATGATGATGTTGAATATAGTCTACCTTCATCGAAACCCAGCACCCCCTCTAGGGCCATTGTTTGTAATGTCATGGCCTGATTTGATGATGCAGGTTAGCAATGAAGATCTAGATCCCAATAGAACGAGGAATAACCATGTAATCGAAGGATTGCAAATGCACTTACTTTGCTTTAAATGTCCAATTGTTTATGATCTTGTCTCTGCTTGAGTTCACAAACTTTGACAACTGCGACTGTGCTTGAATCTTGAGCCGTGAATACGGAGACAGACTCCACGACTATCTACGGAATAATGTCTCGTTCAGGATTGGCTGAAGCTGAACCGGTAAGTGTCTGGCCTTGTTGGTTGATAGTAGTTGGAGTGCTTTGTAGCGACTACTTTCAAGCCGACGTACAGAGTAATCTGAGACTCCAACGGTTGGATTTGATTTGAATTTATATTAAAACACGCAGTCTATGCATACCGTTACGACTGTCACCACACGTACTATACAATGACTCCGACATTTGCCTCAATCACAACAAAACATTTTGCTTAACCTGCTTTTGCCTATTAGGGCCTAGACGCTCAATTCGCTCAATTCTTTGCTCGCATGAGAGAGAATGTCGCTACAAATGCTGATCCTCAGAAGATTGAATCGCTCTACAGGTACAGTACAAAGCAAAGCACTTGCAACAATGGCGAAGCTCGTTTCTGAAACACGTGTATATACTAGGACATTTCGACAATCTATACGGGAGAAACTAGCCAATGACATTGATACCGTATCTACAGTCAAACAACCTGACGTTGATTCGGCTCTATTGGAGATATACACCCTAAGGGAAGCATACACGACGCTCAACCGGTTGGCAAAGGCTCATTCTGATGCTATGAAGACTGGTATGTACTACTGTTGAGATAAAGTAGAGAGTGAAGAAGCACTGTAGTTGGCGTGAAATCCTCTTTTTTGCTTTACTCACCAACACTCTTGCTCACCCACCACCTTCTAGTCAATGCTACAGAAGCAGAGCTTGCCAAGTTCTTTCAGGACAGAGCAACATTTTATCCACCCCAAACACGCCTCACAGAGAATCTCAGAATATTAGCAGACCATTACACACAATCGACAGTTGATAGACAGCCATTGATATCGTCTTTAGAATCCTTTTCAGAACATGCAGATACCTTCTTGAATAAGGGTATAGAAGATACTTGGGAGTCTGCCAAAAAGCAAGAGAATTCAAGACTGGAATATGAAGGATTTGTTGCCAAAGTGAGTTGTGACATTCGCTCTGTCAAGGCGTCGGATTGTTTCTTGACGCTGCATGAACTAATATTATCACATCCAACAATCTCAATAGTATCAAGGCTATCAAGCACGAGCTGCCAAATGGAATAGACCAACACCACGCCCATTCCCACACACAGAAGCAGAAGCCTCCCAAATCCAAGACTCGAAAGAACCCGTAAATCATTCCTTATATCAGTGCGTCCAATCAAAGCGGAAATACGTACAACTATCAAAAGACATTCTCGAAAAGAAGAAACTACTCGAATGGGCAACACAATCAGCACTATCGGACCAAGTCAACAAACTAATCGTAAACAGAAGTAAAGTGCTTACGAAAATCGGGACATATTACGGTAATGGCAGATTACAGCCTTCGACTGCTCCAGCTTTGAATGCCGGCGAATGGGTCGATGAATCGCCAATGCAATCAAACAGGTCGTCGCTTGCTGCTCAGAGTCCGTTGGGGTATACCTCTAGTTCTCATACGTATTCGCCGCCAAGTATATCGAATGAGAATTTCATAGTGAATACTAATAGGCGGGAGTCAGAAGACTCGGATAACGGGGAGTCGAATGTGGAGAACATACCTACTATATATCAGCAGAGGCAATATAGTAGTTGGAAGTGACGGATTTGAGGAGGAAGGATTGTAAAGGAGTTGGGGTTGAAGGTCAAGTAATGAGGTTGGTAGAGAAAATTGGTACATAAAAGCGAAAAGGATGGTATACGTCAATCTCAATTGGTGATAACGGGTAACTTATAAAAAAGGCCCAGTGTTTAGAAACATGTTTAGAAACATGTTTTTGGGTGTCCCTTTTTTGATAGGAAATAGACTGCACAATCTGATGGAATTGTTTGCTTGTTACTTCGTCCGTTCAATAGGAAGATCCAAGTATTTCGAGATTCGAGGCGTAAAGATGGTTATATGACTGTATGTCGACCATCGTCTGATGTCTCAAGGCGAAAAGTTTACTAACTGTGCAGCTTCGTCCCACTCGTTTAACACGAACAGCAATCAACCATCGTGTCAATGCTCTTATTGACAAAGTCAGGATGTTCTTATCACTGGCTTTAATGTAAGATACCGCGTAGATCACTCTGAACCTCGTGGAGAATCAAACAAGATATTCAAATAGCCAACCAGCATTCAGATGGTGGAATTGTGTCAATGATGCACGGGGTCAATATTGATTTCAGAGTATTTAATACGCTCTGTCGATCCTTTTGACGGTGGTTTGATATCAAAAGCATGCTGTATCGTGTCAACATCAAACACGAGGTTCTCGTGATTAAGCAAGACGTTGCATCAGGACTATGAGTTTCAACACCATATCTAACAATTTATTCTTCATTCTAGAATCGGATTTGAAATGCATCTTTCTGATACACATGTCTTGTAATCGATTTGGACAACCATTACGAACTTTTGCTTTTTTGGGACCAACACTCCACTTGTGATGCGGACAAGATTGCTATCTCTATGATTTTGGAGGGCAGTCTCAGGCACTAAAAGCAATTCAGCAACGAGGCTCCATATCTTGATATCTTGGACAGAATAAGGTGCTCAAGCTTTGACACGAATGATGAACCATCTTTAAATATCGACTAGTCAGTTAAATCGAACCAAACTTTATCTTCCTCAAATCCGTGTGGGACCTCTCTAACTGCGTCTTCAAGCAGCAAAAAGTGTACGGAAATAAAGAAAAAATTGGTTATGGTGCTTGAACTCCTGTTCTTTCCATGGATTATATTATAATCACTGAATACCAGATTAACCACCTTTCATTAATGATTCAACCTCAATAGTTCTCTCCTCGCTTCACAGTCAGAGGCATTCGCTCCGGCAACGAGAAAACTAAGAACTTTTACTCGTTAAATCGAAATCGGCTAGGGTCACTTAATGTAGTTCCAATTTGGCAGCAAAGAATAGAAATTTCGGTATCCCGTGAAACGTCGAAATAAATTGGTACCAAAAATTCATGGAGGACACAATTCAACTACCTTTTTATCACTAGGTTCTTCTGGTTCGGATGATTTGACGAAATTTTTATAGAAAGATTTGAGCCAGATCAACCTCCCATTTACTACTCCATGTTTGAAAATGGAAGCGTGTTTCCTCAACCAACAGCCTCCAATTCCCCACCACTCCCGCCAACTTTTCTCATACACTTCAAAGCTGCTGTATTTCGTCTACAAGAGCATCACACGAGTGGGCAAGCATCGATTCTTTGTGGAGCAGCTGTGCTTTCTTGACTTCAAGTATTCGAGACGAGAGAAAAGCTGTATATTCCTTTTTGCATTCCAAGTAGTCCTGATGGCAGACCTCTCACCATTCATCGGATTCCATTGGTGGGCTTAAGCCCGTAGTCAGAGTGATTTCAGCCTTGGAGTAGTATGCATCTCCTTCAACCCAATACCCAGAGCCGTGAGGTGCAGACCTCAAGAAGAACTGCCGGACCAGCGGGTTCCATTGAATCATTCAGATGCCGTCACGAAGCTACATGAGAATGGAGTCAGTTGTGGTTCTCATGACGGAATCGTTTTCGACACACGAGTTGGAGAAGGACCTACAATGATACGCGACATGAACACAGCTACGGACAAGTAGATTCCAATTCATGACGGCAGCACCAGCACATCGTGTTGTCTGACAGCCAGTTCCAACCACAAGATTGAAGGCTCTCTTTTTCGAGATTCCAAATCTTGCCAAGCCTTTGACACCATTCGCTTCCATTTGGTCCCAGATACTAGTATCTGCTTTGTCACGAGCCCCAGTGCAAGTCATCTGCAATGAAGCCAATGCAAACGGGTCTTTTTTCACTATGTAAGTCGAGACTGGAGCAATGTCAGTATTCGACAAAGTAAACCTTCAAGACTCAAAGCTCTCTTTTTGGAAACGAGATGTCAATTGATCAAATACTCCGTTTCTGTACTCACACTTGACAGACAACGCCTCCCAATCGGGTGAGACATGTCGTGTTCGATGAACTGGGAAGGGTGCTGCACCAACGGGAGGTGTTTGAGGAGCTGCCACAGGGGCTAAAGCTTCATCAACGACTAAAAAAATGGGATCTGATGTTAAAATGGGGCCTCCGGCTGAAAATTCTCGTAATTCACCACATTCGACCGTTTGGTGAAGAAGTCGTGCAGCCAACACCACAACTGAGGGTCAAAAGAAGGGCTGAAAATTAGTATGCGTACTTGTTCAATATTTCTCGTGTTAAGTATACTCTTGAAAGGGCTTCAAAATGTCTCTATTAAGGGCTTATAAGTGCGGTTTGCTTTGAAGGAACGAAAGAGTAAGAAAATTACACGACTGGGCTTTCTAGACCCAAAACTACAGGACTGGCGACTCATTGGACGCGGTAAAAGTGATTGAAGGTGTCAAATCGCGTAATTGGAGCTCTTTTGGTATTGAAACAACGTGAAAACACCTAAAATCCAATCACACAAGTATCGGGCAACGTTATCTAGTCTTGAAGATTCTATGTCAAGCAGAGTACTGTAATGGTGGTTCCAGTATGGGTTGTATGCTGTTTTGCAGTCTCTGAGAACTGGTTTCGACCGATCGCCTATAGTCGCTAGTTGGATCTTATTTCGAACGCCTGTGGTAGTGCTTTTGAAGCTTGCAACAAGTTTAGTGAACTGAAAGTCTTTAACTGGAAACATTTCATGCAAGGAATAGTTTCAAGTTTCGATTGTGCGCTGTCGCTTGGAGATTGTGAATAACTGTAGATCAACATAGAAGTTGAAGACAGTAGAATTACAAAAGACATCACAAACGTCTCAATTTACACTATGAAGCGATATTTTCGAATCAATGTCCTCGTTACAGAATGCCAAAACTGATGAGATATAGGTGGTGAACTTACACAATGGCAAAAAAATCGATCGAATGACTGTGGCATGCAACTCCCGAGTAGTTCGTACGTGTTGTGTTAGTAGAGCCAATAGGGAAGCAACTGGTATCAGACTTTCTTCCTTTGAACAGGTCCTTTTCCTTGAAGTCTTTGCTGTTGACCTTGCTCTTGATGCTCGTAACATTTCAGTCGAGTAGCGTGATCCCAATAGGAAAGCAGGGAGAATTAGACTAATTAGACCTCAGCCAATTGCAAGTCGCGTCTCAAAAGCAATATCACTCGTTGTTGAACTGGCTGGAAATCCATTGAGCTCGTACATTCATACACCACCAACAAAAACGGAATCAATGACATCTGAGAGATGGACAGTCTTGTGAGCAGCGAGGCACTCAAGATCCCTATACCGAAGAAGCGGAAGACAGACAATCAGCCTCCGCCGGCACCTCCTCCCGTAGCAAATGATCTCAATACATGGGCAACAGCAACAATATCAATAGCTGAAGTCGCCGACAATGGTATATGGGGAGCACCGCCTGTAGTGCAGCCAGCTGCTGAACAGGACAAGGCACCAGCTGTTCCTGCTCCCAATGGACTCGCAAATGGAAATGGCCATCATCATCACCATCTACAGCAGCAAGTTTCATCACAAAAGAAGACTCGCATGCAACAGCCACCTACTGTGTATCAGTTGCTCAATCGAAACAGTAAAGTACGCACTAGATCGGGGGCATCCTGCACTGTATCCTTCTCTTTCTCCCTCTTGATATGGCACGCAGCAAACCACACAAAAACAACACATACACTAACAATAACAACTTGTTCATATCTAGGGTGCTCCATGGATTAAATTCACTCCAGACCTATTTACTCATGATGAACAAGACGAATTCGAAATCCATGCTGACTACATACCGTCTGCAAAGAGCCAAAAAACTAGCACAACTACTGCTACGAGCAATAGTGCAGCCAATACAACCAGCAGCAATAGCAATCCCACTATAGCCGATAGTAGACGTGAGCCGCCTCCTCCACGCCGAGAACCTATAGCAGGCATACGACAGCAATACGCTAACGCAACAAGGAAACGGGACGGTGATATTCCTGCAGCTTCACCACGAGACACGAATCATCGTCCAAACTCGAATGCTACGAGAAGAGACAGTAGCGGCAGACGAGATAGCAGTGGTAATAATAATGATCGTGGTAGAGATAGGCTTCCACCAATAGTATCAGATGTAGCATCTATTCTACCTCCACTCCCATCTCAGCTCTTGGACGGAAACCTGTATGGGCGATCTCCCGCACCTTCCCCATCACCATTAGCAACTATAGATACATCATCAGCCACGCTTACAAGCCTTGCTGCATCTCCCTCAACCACCTCGGCACTAGCTATGAGCCCAACTGCATTAAAGTCTGAAACATCATCAACTTCTGGTGCTGCTGCAGCTGCTACCTCAATTAATCCTCGAGATCATGCTGGGTATGGTCGACCCCCATCAGCTCCATCTCCAGTCCACCACGATACAGCCATGTCGTCGTCTAGAGCATTAACAGATAATTATGATAGATCTGGTAGGAATAGTAGCAGTGGTAGCACTACCAGAGACCCAAGAAATTCACGATCGAATGGATCAGTATATGATAGGCTGAAAGCCATATCTCCATTACGATCTCCAATGAGTAGGTCTCGCTCTCCATTACGTGAACAAAGGTCTAGGTCGCCATTACGCTCTGAGAGAAGACCTCGCTCTCCACTAGCATCTCAACGAAGGTCTAGGTCTCCACTACCATCTGAACGAAGATCTCGATCTCCGAGAAGGTCAAGGTCTCCGTTACGATCTCCCAGAAGCGAAGAAACGAAGAGACACCACTCTGATATAACAATACATGAAAAAGATAGAGATATAGTTGTGCGTGAAGATCACAGCGATGTAGTGATTCATGAAATGCACAATGATTTAGTGGTACATGAAAAGCAGCAACCTATAAATAGCACCAGCAGGCCATCACAACCATCACATTTCGCGTCAATTCTACCGTCTCCATCACCAGTATCGAATCTACCACCTGTATTACCAGCAGCTGGAGAAGCAACAGTAAAACAGGAACAACCACAGCAGCTACTTCAACAACAAAGAGAATCACCGCTACCATATCAACAACGGGAATCGGCTGTGCCTTATCAACAAGGAGAATCATATCTTCCACCTTCAGCATCCACGTCTTTCTCACACAGTAATAATCACGCACCAAACCCAAACGATATTCCAAAACCATCAACCCTAAATCCGCTATTGGATACACGACCACCTGCCAGACGATCACCACTACAACCAACACTCTCTACCAGAGCCGTCTTGACTCCTTGGACATTTATGGAAGATGCCACCCTATTAGCTAAACTACGATCTAACGGCGTACCTGATTCGAATAACAGAGGCGGTATCCAATGGAGTGATATTGCAAAGAATCTGCCTGGTCGGTCACCTACGGCTTGTAAATTTAGGTTCTATGGGTGGTTGGGAGGTCGTATATGATTTGAGTAGGGGGCAAGAAGGGCGAGAGGTATAGCTGGAAGATAACGAATGCTTGAGTGGGCGAGAGTGAGAAAGTTAGGCTACTGCTCAATAGTTAATTTTAGAAATTCCTTGTATAGTATGTAACAAATGCTCGATATTTTTGCGCAATATTAATATAAGGCACCGCACTCGTTTGCATCATCATCAACCATATGTATGTCTTGGTCATGTAGTTCAAAATTTCGCGAGGGGAAACAACGTGCTTGATGTGAAGAAATGCATTCTGTGGTTTCAAAGACACAATTAACTAAAGAATATGCAAACAATTGAGTATTTCTAGGCTGTAAAAATTAAAGCAAAAAGTATTGGAATAAGGATAAAGCAACCTAAAGATCATGAAATGTCTTTGGATGAGTAAATCTCGCCCTGAAGCTTCCAAAGCAAAAAAATGCACCCCAGACTCACCACAAGAGCACAAAATTCCCTACGATCTAACAGCACGCCTTCGAGCACCTCCAGGTCCAGGACGAATGACAGGTGGCATTACGGGCTGACGGTTTTTAGGTGTATGTGGAGGTGTCAATTTCGGATCCTTCGGGTTTTCGTTTTGAACACCCTCACGAAGACGAGCTTGTTCTTCCGGAGTAAGCTTAGGAGTAGGATTTTCAGTGTCTCCTCTTGGATTTTGCAGGTTTTCCTGTTGTTGCCTTCGCTGGTATTGCTCGAATTCGTAGTAGCGTTGCCAGGCACGGTATTCACGACGTGCGCGCCAGTTTCGCCAGGTCTGAAATGACATAGAGAGAGAGAGAGATTGTGTAAGGCATTTTCAGGTAGGACTCAGTGCCAAAAAATGCGGTAGTCTTAAAACCTGAAACACGTACTTGAGTAAGAATAGACAAGACGACGATTGACCAACCAGCAAGACCAAGTACGATAAGCACGCCAGCTGCTATACCACCTGTTCCTGCAATAGCCACTAACGAAAATCAATACTTCATTTTAGCATCACTTATTCTAAAACACACTTGAAACAATACTGCACAACAACAAAACATACATCCAAACCCAACCCCAAAAAGCACAAATGCAGCCAGCGTCATCTTGGACCTAGATCCCAGAAGCGATACACGCTCACTGGGGATTTGAGCAACTCCGTTTTGTTTGTTGCTGTTGTCATAGCTGTTGTCGTAGAAGCCTTGTAATTCGGCAGGTGGTTTGTCCAGGTGGTTTACTGGCTGCATGTTTTGAGTGTATCCCATGCCTGGATTCATGCCAGGGATTGGGACGAATGCTGGACCTACTGCGGCCATGGTGAAGCGGTTGTTGAGGTTGGGTGGAGTTGGCTGAGGTCGAGGTTTGAGAAGTTTGGGTTTAGGTGTGTTGATGTTTCGAGGTGGGGTGCACACCTGACGTGTTTTGGTGTGCAGTTGGTATTTGGTTGGTTTCGTTTTAGAACGAGGTGTTTGCACAACTCTGGTCTTGAAACTAGGGCTGATTTCTTGTATGGGAACAACAAAAAGACCGTAAAGACGCAAGAGGTGTGAAGCCAGGAGAGACACTAGTCCAAGCGACAAATGTAATCTATAAGGGATCCAATTCCAGTTGACAGCTCGAAAGCATTTCTATTTAGATTTAAGGTACACAATGTCAGCATTCACTGCAAAGAAGAGCAATAGATGGTATGAAAATTCTTACATAAGGAGAACGTCTCGAAACGCTGCTACCAACAAGTTCATGAGTGTAATTCAAACAAGCCTTTATCATAACTTTTCTTTTCACAACTGTTGTGCTTCACTTTCAATTCAAGGCGTTGCGAATCAAATACAAAACCTCACCTCATGAGAATTCTAATAACGACACCTTCCATCAACCAGAGAAACGTTTTATTGCCCTGATGCTACCAAAGAAAATTGCCCCCCAAATGCATGGCCAAATGCCCGATTGTCGAAAACTTTACATGGTAGTTTATCAACTAGCAACGAAGTGATTCGAGATCCGCCGAGACACGGCGGTGATGCTGGTTGAAGACCATTAGCAAATACACGTAAGAATGCACTGCATGGGTCGTAGTTTCGGGATTTTCCATATTTTCAATTGCTTTCAAAGACGAGACATACTTACTGAAAGAATAAGCAATCTATTGAGTGCTTCTAGGTTTTGCAGATTGAAGACAAAGTATTGGAATAAGTATAAAATGACATAAAGTTCATGAAATGCCTTTGAATCAGTAACCTCTCCCCCCAGCTTGCAAAATGACACCAACAAAAAAGACAGTTCACAAACTTACCTCAAAGAAGAGAGAATTCTCTACGACCAAGTAGCACGCCTTTGAGGAACATGAGGTCCGGGACGAACAAACGTGGTGTTACAGGTTCACCAGGCGACCGTACAGCCGACACTCGATCCTTTAGATTTTTTTTGTTGGACATCCTCACCAAGACGAGCTTCTTCTTCAGCCGTGAGAGGCGTATGGGGATCAGAAAGTACGCCTCCTTTAGGATTTTGCTGTAGTTGTTCTTGTTGCCTTTGCTGGTACTGCTGGAATTCGTAGTAAGCCGTTTGGGTGCCAATGTACCGCCGTGGTGTATGAGAAAGTTTGTGTGTTTCAGGTTTCAGCAATATGTACCTTCCTCGTTCAGCTTCAAAAAACCCCTTGCACGCCTCAACTTTGTCTTCTTGACACCAAGTTGAAACTTGTAGAGACACACGAGAGAATCTATTTTCCTTGAGTTAAAACAAAAAGAAATGTGTAGTAACAAATGAGATGTAAAGCAAGAAAAGTCTGTAGTTCTAGCAGATGGTCTTAATACCCAATCTGACCAGGTACAGAACGAGCGCTGTTCTACAAACAGAAAAGATACATAAGACTTAGCTAAAGAAGCGAGCTAAAGAGTATATAACATCGAAAAGATGATTAACTTACAAAACCAGGTCTCGAGCCCATATTTCCACCGGCAGGTTGAATTGGAGTATGTGGTTCAAGGTGATTTTGGATAGAGTTGGGAGATGTGTGATCACTGGTAGTATCATAAGGTCTGTGTACGAGGCTCCCTTCAGGCTACAACAATTTGGAGAGTGTCAGCGACAAAACACCACCAAAGGAACAAGCGAATAGTGGATTGCACTTCTCACCGTATCATGCAATCGCGCTCTATTCATAGATTCTTCTTCAGCACGAGATATCTCCTATAATGTTGGAATGTGTGATTGTGCGAAGTTCAGCAAATGATCAAGGTACATTAAAACATTGATGCTCCATCTGTGTGATCAATTCACACCACATACATGAATGTTCTCTCTGACTATATTGTCTTCGAACGACACGTGTTGCTGCGATTGAGCCCATTCTTTCGCCTTGATGATGAAGAGATACCGAACAAGGGTCAGATCTGGCATACAATGCATCAGCAATGACAAGTATTCACCTTTTCAGCCCCTTCTTTTCTCAAAGCCTTCTCATACACTTCACTGCTAAAATCATGAGCACTGCCTCGGTTTACCGGTACACGAGTGTTTGTACGGGTGACCATGCGGTACACGCGACGGGCAACAAACAAGACTGCATTGAATGCTAGCTTGAAATGGAAGATGCCAACTCCAACTACGAGCAAAACCACACCGGTTCCAGCAAAGACTAGACCAAACATTGGGTTGACCAGGAATATGGTTGAGATTCCTACGAGTATGAATGGGATACTTGTTCCCATTATACCTTGGAAAAGAGAAATTAAGAATCACTGGGTGGTATAGAACTATCAATCACTCCTTGGTGGTGTTGTTGTAAACGCCTACCTTCGGCGACAGTGAAAGAGAAATAGCTTATCGGTTGTTGTTGTTGTTGCTAAAGGAAAGGCGTAAGTACGAACGTTTTCAAGATAAAGTCGAATAATGTCAAAGGACGCTGATCTGCATTCGCCATTCAGTTTCATCCCGTTTCATCCAAGTTCCAGAATAACACAAGCTATGCCAAAATCTTACCTGGCGATCCGTTTCCACAAGCTCATTAGTCACTATTCTTTCATTACCAACATTCTATGCGAAGAAAAAGTCAACCTCAAAGTTTGACATGAAACACGAAAATGTCTCAAGAGCCAACGTACTTGTTCAGGACCATGTTTTCGTCCAATTTGGGAAACACTATCCGCAGCTTCAATTTCTGATGGAACGTTCTATACAGTGATGCCATTTGAGTTGTTAGATCTTTGAAAAATGATGGAAACTCAAGCATGACTTGAAACGTCAAAAACCACTAGTGAAACACCATACAGGACGACGACGATTTAAGACTCTTGCGTCAGTTTTGGTGACTGCGCATGCGATCAGGTATGCTAGAAGTATTAAAACGGCTTGGGTCTTCATTTTGCTTGTTCTAGTTCGTTGGTGTTGTGTTATGAAAAGTTTGACAGTATGAGAGTTGTGTCAAGTTTCGTCTGAAACAAAACCGCAAGAGATATTTCGAAACTGTAGCAAGCCATATTTAGCCGAGTTGGCAATCACTCGCTTGTAGTTATTCCCCCCAAAATGGTCAAACACAACCCCAAAACACCCGAAACCTGAACTGCTTCAAAATCACGTATATTTCGGCCAACTACTCAAGAACCATCCCGTTGTATATAGCATCATACTTCAGCCTACGAAACCCATCCTTTCTGGCTCTCTCGACAAAGTCCTTAACCAAGGAATCCTCATACATAAACTTTACATATTCAGCAGCCCTCGGATACTTGTCCGCATCGATTTCAACACGATAGGTACGGAGCCGTGTTACAACTGGAAAGTAGAAAGCATCTGCTCCAGAGAATGTGCCATACAGCCATCCTTGATCGTTTGGATGTTTTGACGATGACGATCGTGCGGTTTCGAAGATGTGGTAGAGGCGGTTTAGTTCCGTGAGGGTCGGTTCGTCCCATTTCTGGACGGGGTAGCGGGCACGAATATTGCATGATAAATTGCTTCTGACGTTTCCAAAGCCTGTTGAAGGCAGAGGTGTGTGCGTGGTGTTGGTAGTGTGAGCTTTGTTCATGGTGAAGAGAAAAGACTACAGGCACGGACAGACCTCCATGAAACTCTGCACAAACAGCGCGTGCATTGGCCCGATCTTTGAAAGATGTTGGCCAGATCTTGCCAGGATACAGTTCATTTAGTGTTTCATAGATTGCCAACGAGTCCCACACCGGTACTTTAAGAATGGAAAGAAGATCAGTTACAGGTAAGCCAAGGGCAATTTCAAATCGTATTCTCTTCTTACAGTCACCATCCTTGAGATGAAAGATTGCAAATGGAAACAATCCTGATGGACTCTTTTCCTTTGCAGCTGCAATCTCAGCATCATTCATGACACCTCCCATTACATGGAATGTAGCTGGAATACCAAGTTTCCTCATCAAGAATTCAGCTCGGAAGCTCCATGAGCTATATATCTGGAACCCCCAAGTTAGAATTGTGTTGTGCCATTATTTAAAGACAGGTTTCAACGTGAAGACTTACGACATCCCATAGCCAGACTTCAATGCCTTTATCAGTCAATTCCATTTTAATTCCTTGTTCTTTTTGGTTGGGTGTGCGCCTGTTTGTCGTGATGATTTAAGAGGGGTTGACAAATTATGAGCGACTCATACGCAAATGCGACTCACAAGAAATGGAGGGCATTAAATCTAAAGCTGAACGCGTGGCAGCTGTGTCCTAAAAGGCCGAGACTAGGAGCCAACCTTACTTCCTAGTCGTGCATCTAATAAACGAAGGTATATATTTTCTTTATACTAATACGTTTCCACGTTACAAACTGAATGCAACTATGCAATATTATGCGATGGGGTAACCTTATATTCCATTCGTAGCTTGAAACTACGGGGTTTATAATATTTTATAATAATCTCTATCACGGCGGTATCCATTCCTTTCATACAGCATGATCGTCACCAGGCCGTCTCGCAGGACGTTTTGCAGGCCTCCTATCACGATCACTCCCAGCACCCCGATCAGGAGTTAAAGCACCGGGCGGCGTCAATGAGTGTTTCCTGACATACGTTTCTGCCATCATTTTGATTTGATCCGCATCCGACCCAAAGTTGTTGCAACAGTCTATGAATTCCCATACGGTGGACGAGTCTAGTCTCTTTACTAGATCCTTTGCGACGAGGCTTGTGAGTTCGGCCAGCTCGTATGCTGTAGCGAGGGTATATAGTTCGACGAGTATTTTGGGAGGCGTGCGGAGTGCTGGCGGTATAGTGACTGAGTACATTAATTCCTTTTTCTGGGCGAGTCTGACTGGAGAGGGAGTTTCAGATGGGTTTGGTGGTGAATATCGGTTTGTATAGATATAAGTCAATAGTGTTTCTACCGAGTCTCCAGATATATACAGAGGTAGATTTATATGGGCAGGCTGATCTGGTGCTACTGGTGGGATTGGAGCGTACGAATGTATGTTGGGACTATTGTTGTTGCCATCCTGTTGATGCTGAAGCAATCTGGAAAAGTATGGCGACTTTTCTGCCAGAACTCGACTAGGAGATGATTTGAATAGAGTGTATGTACAGGTTAGGTTAGTATAATGTGCTTAACATGTTTAATTCGCATGAAGATGCAGCTGCATCAAAGTTCCGTTACTAGATTCCAACAAATACCTGTGAGCCGTGAATTGCAGGCCATTTGCTACTAGAAACACCAGGTCATGTGGCTGGGACGCAGCATTGCTAGCATCGAAGCTCATCCGCAGGTCTCGCTGTGCTCTTTCTCCCTATAGAGTCAGCTACTTCTTGAGATTTGGACAATGAAAACATTTGGACGGTTTTTGAAAGCAGAACGTTGAACACTTGTTCATCTTTTATTATTTTCATACGTTTACACGTACTCATAGCCTCACTCTCTCTCCTACTTAGAACCAATCTCGCGCAGTAAAAAACTGGCCAAGTTGCGCTCATCAACTCTAAACAAGCTTTCTTCAAAGCAAGGGCTACGACAAGGAATATTATCAAAATGTCGCTCGATTCACTCGATGTTTCAAGGTTGCTCGATGGAGGACACGCTCTTAGCGAATTCGATCTTGCTTCCAAATCTCTCAGCAAATCTGGTGCAAACGTGAATTTCTCCAGCACCACCGACATGAGACGCCCTGACAACAAGTTGCCCGTCTTACGAGGTCATAAATCACGTAGACGTGGCTCAAACGACTCGGATTCGGACAGCGATGCCAACAGCAATCACGACCATGACGACGACGATCATAGTTATAGCACAAGTACCGCCAACATGACGAAATCAGAAGTCGCTCTAGCCAAAACGGGACCATTATTAGTGCCGCATGGCTTCCAGACACTCAAGACTCTGACGAATTTACGTGAAGGCATAACAGTAGGACTACATATACCCAGCGCCACGTCCATGACACGTAACGAAGTTTTTCTGATGGCTGATTCCAAGTCGGTACATGTTTGGCAAGGTGATAAGAAGACGAGTACGTTGTCGCGGTCTGAAGAAAGGGTCAGACCTGGTGCTGCTGATAAAAAATCGGGCAAGGATGGTAGTAGTGTCGTCAAGAAGAATCCAATGGGTGGGTTTGTTGCGTGGACGTGTGTTACGTGTTGGAAGCCTGCTGTTGTGGTAGTTGCTACAAACAATCTTGAACTCAGAGTGAGTGTACACTTGCGTTGCACCCATGTGTTTGTTTCTCCTGACATCACACTCTTTGTCAACCAGATTCTGGACAGCGACCTGAACGAAAAGTTTGTCGCTCCAACGACATTCCCTGTATTGAGCATGGAATTCATTGAGCCTGCTGGTGAACTTGTAGTTTCAGGAGCTGGAGGGATTGCGGTAAGCTCATTGGGCGGTTGTATGATACCTTTTTTTGTCGCTCACCCCCATTCTGTATCTAGTCATGGACATTTAAAACGGTCATGGAACAGTGAGTTTTTAACACACCACGTTACAAAGAAGCAGACCTGAGACTTTATGTTTTGATAGAGGCCGAGTCTACCACGCATTCCAAGAAACAAGGCTACAAGTCAAAGACCTGGCTGTAGATGATTGGATATTGAGAACACGATATAGACAGAGACATGCATGGCTGTATGCTGCTTGTGGATGCAATGTTTTGGTAAGGGCAAACAAAAAACTGACGCCCGTATCAAAAGGTGTTGAGCTCACAATTTCTAAATAGGTCTACGACTTTGCCAGTGGTAAAAGAATAGATAGCATACAAAATGCTCATTCAGGCCCGATAACAGGATTGGAATTTGTGGAAAAGTTAGAGTCTATAGTGACTTGTGGTCGTGATGGAACAGGTACAATTTTCTGCATTGATTTGAATTTTTCCATACTTTTTTTACTTCTCCGATGTTTTTTACCATTTTTTGACTACCCCATTAACTCCACTCTATAGTAAACATATGGAATGCCCAGAAACGTCTAGTATACAGTCTTCGCGACCACGTTGGACCTGTAACATCCATGCTCCTGCTAAACAGAAATCCAATGCCAATGGTGCTGACATGCTCGCAGGATGGAACGCTGCGGATATGGGATATTGATCACGGGCGGTGTATTGGACTGTAAGTCATGAAGTGTGATCTAAGTGGCATGAAAAGCACTCAAGTGTCGTTATTTTTGCCATGGTAGCGTCGAAACAACAGAACAATGGCAACAAGTAGAAAGCATCGGCGCAGATCGTATCAGCTCTGTTTCAAGACGTGGAACACATGTATGGAGTTTGACGAGGATTCACGAGCATTTTTTGACTACGAGGTAAGCGTGCTTGGTTTGAGATAGCATGTAGCCAAAAAGGTTACCAAACTTTTTACAATAGAGCGCGAGCATCTCATTTGAGGAGAATCGAGGCCACACCATCAACCGCAGCTAGACTACTAGTTGCTGGTCTTGATGGTGCTGTACGGATATTTTCACCAGTTAACGGGTCGACTATATGTACTATATTGCCACCGCAGAATGATACGGTCGTACGTGATGTGGTTTATGACTTGGTTGACAGTGAGTAACAGTTATCCAAATCACGGAGCATTTTTTGTTTGTTTACCACTTTCTCAAATTTTGCCCTTACATCATCATAGATCGAATATGGGTCTTGTTCGAGTCAGGAACTATATACGTACAGTCTGTTGCTACGAATCCAGCCAAGATAATCGATGTCTGGTCTCCTCAAGGTATTCAAAATAACTTTCTGCACTTCCATCACTTAACTCCAAGCCTTTCTCCTCATTACCACATGTCTTAATCTCATATAGCAAATAGAGACACATGTACATGTATCGCAAGTATAGGCGCAGAAAGCGCCAAAATCATGAAACTCTTTGCCGGTCTCAACAATGGACAATTAGTGACTGTTGATCCCGTCACTGGGGCAAGAGATTTCCTAGTGCAGGCGCATATTGCTAGTGTTACGTCATTGTTGAGGATACAGCCTAATAATCGGTTGCTGAGTTGTGGGAAAGGTATGGTGACACTTGAGAATCGTGTTTAGAGCTGTTAAAAGGTTCGTTTTTCACCCTAACGTTTTTCACCCTTTGTTTTCCGTTTAGACGGTGTAATCAAACTATGGCAATTGCAAGGCTATAGCACGGCTACCCAAACAACGTCTATTCATGCAATGGCATCGATACCGTTATCTGGAATGACGCCACGGCAAATGTGCTTCGATCCCTCGTTGAGCATTATGGGTGTTGTTATGGAGGATTTCGCACTGCATACGTTTCATGTTGCTTCTGACAAGTTATCTCGTGAGTGATATCAGAACTTGCCCTGTTCATAAAGCAATTCTTATGACGTCTCTTTTTTTCTAGCTCTGACACGTCGCCACGGCAAAGACGACGATCACAGCAAACAGGTCATGTCGATATCGAACCTCACCAGTATCGGACTCTTCTTGACTACATCCATGGACGGATGTGTCAAAGTATGGGATGCGAATACGAATTCTCTGTTACGTGAAATACAATTGGAAGATTCTCTGGGAGCTGCTGCATTCGCTAATACCAAGGGAGATTTGGTTATTGGAATGTCGCAGGAGATTGTGTATATCAAGAATCAGGATTGTGAGTTGTTCTTATTAGCCAAAAACGTTGATTACATCGGTTAATATCTGTTTCTTATAGATCTGCCTCTGGACTTGTTTAAACGAGTGAAGAATATGAATCTAGTGGAAGATGCGGTTGAAGAGGCACCTTCCTTTGACTCTGAGCTATCGTTTTGGAAGGATGGAGGCGAGACCAACAGTCGCCATGAAGGCCAATCAGGACAACAGCAGTCTGTAGAACAGGAAGAGTCTTCACGGGGGCAAGATACAGAAGCTGTAGCTCGTTCTATTGCTAGGGCAAGTGAACGACCATTCGGTGATCCTACGGTTTTTGCTAACTTACATTCACTTGTACAGAAAGTGAACATGGACGTCCTCGGCTCAGCGGACCATCTGAACACAATCCCAGACTCACCAACACGCACACTCGCATTGGAAGGCGATGCTGTGAATCCTGCCAATAGAATCAGACCACCAACATCAGTCGAAGAAGAACATAATCGATTAAAGGAAGTCAAGTTACAATTCCGTGCCAACTTGGCTGCTTTGGCACATTTGGCTTCACCGTCGCTGGGATCACGACATGAAGATAGTGACTTGGTTAAACGGGCGAGGAAGAATAAGGGACGACGAGGTAGGTCAAATCATAGAATCATGCTGTTTGGAGTTTTTGCTCAAGCTTATTTCCTATTTCAAATTTTATAATTAGGACGAGTTAGGCCGAACGATCAACACAAAGTTTATCATGGAGTCGAGATTGATGATACGCAGTACGAAGAGTACACGTCTCCTGACGGTTCAGATAAAGATGAGAACGAGGGTGACGAAGATGGAACACGAGAGAGGAAGACACCTTCATCAGCTAGAAAGTCATCATCATCAGCTAGCACCAAAAACAAGAAGGATGGGTATTGGGATGACGCTTTCTTCTCTGATTCAGACAATGAAGATTCCTCAGATGAAGAGTCGAATCGAAGGAAATGGGCCGCTGCTGATTTCTTCAAGGATGGTTTCAAGGCTGAACGTGAAAAAGAAGAATTGAAGAAGAAGGCTGAAGCCAAGTTACGTGCAGAACGAAACTTTCAGTTACAGCAAGGCTTATTGTCTGATATTTCCAAGGATTCGGAAACAATACAGCCAGGAGCACAATCGAATACGCAGTTGCCAATACCGGATGTACTTCGAAAGCCACAAGTAGCCAAACCCAAAGTTGATCCTAAAATCGTGGCTGCCAAACGAGAAGCCATCTTGAAGCATCTTGGTCTTAAAATGCCTAATACTGCTCCCGTATTGAAATCTACGACAGATCTTTTACATGCTACATCCATAAATATGCTGAACATGAGTCAATCAAGACAGGGCAGCCAAATCCACAAGAGTGTGATAGAAGACACCACATCCAATAATAGTCTTCTCGGTGGTGAGGTTTACGAGCCAGAAAAAGACGTATCTCAATCGAATGACGTGGCTCAACCGAACAGCTTGCCTCCACCAAAAGCAAATAAGATTGTAAAACAAGATTTTAAGGCTTCGTGGACTGCACGAAGAGCTACCATTGCTAATATTCGGCTGAAGAGAAACGAACAAGATGATGGTGTAGAGGATGAGGAGGCCAAGATTATTAATTGGGATGATTATGAGTCTGACGATGAAGACTTGCCTCCTGTGGAAGATGTTTTGGTGCCCGAGGCTACGATTCCGGTTGTTGATACCGCTAGAGCGAGGCCTAGTATTAGTCGCCGTCCAAGTATCCTTGTTGTTCTGGAACAGCCAGTTGCTGTCAGACCGACAACACCAGTTCTGCATAGACCATCATCACCTATGCCGCAGCTCTCCAAATCCGCCATACAAGCACCGAAAGACGAGCCGGTTCCATCGACTCCGCCTCTCCCAGTAAAACTCGAAACATCCTCACTCGCCAATCAAAAGAGTCAATCATTAATTCAATCCAACTTTATCCAAGAAAAACAATCGTCAGTCATGGACAAACGCTCTGACCAAACATCAGTATCATCACGACCATCAACACGCAGCACATCCACAGTACAAGTCCAAGCACCACAAATAACACTCAACGATTCAAACACTGAACACTCGCCATCAATCCCTTCCTTCCCTGTGCCAGGAAGTGTGTTACCTCTAGCACGAATCGGCAGTACAGGCGGTGGATTAGGAATCGCACCGATCTCATTGGTTTTCAGTGATGCTGATGAACGTCGGGCTGAAGAATTGGCAAAGAAGAGGATTGCATTGCAGTCTATCCTGTTGATGAATATTGCTGTTGTCGCATCACGAAATCAGGGTGTTTTGGAATTGAAGACGGCAGCTGTACCCTCAAATGTGAATGCCCTTGGGAATAAGAAGAACAAGGTTGATGGTTCGTCAGAAGTGAATGTAGATTTTGGGATTTGTGATCGTGTTGCTTCGAGGATTGATTTTCCACCTCTTTCGGTATGTGTGTTGCGGTTAATATAGTGTTATAAACCACATCCGTAAAATGATCTCACTTTTTTTTGCTATAGATAACCGAAAAACTAAGTGTCCCACGTCTCACATCTCTCGTCATATCCGTCCTCAAATCATCCAGAACACCACCAGCATTGAAATGCGACGCCATGTTTGTCCTCTTTGGAATATTCACGACATTCAAGGGCGATCTCGCAAGACCCATTGATGAGCTTGTTATACCGCAGTTGGTTGCATCGCATGATTCTGATGTTACTGTCAGAGCGTATGCTGGAATGATGTATGGGAGATATGGGTATCGGCATCGTGAGGTTTTGGGGTGTTTGATGACGCTCCTTGGAGACCGGGACGGGCTTGTTAGGTATGAGAGTGAATCATAGTTTCTTGTGCCCATGGACCTTTCTGTGATCTCAGATGTGAATTGATTTTTAGGAAGGGAGCTGCATTGGGTCTTGGCAGATTAGGAATTGCTACTCGTGATGAACTGATTTTGTCGTTATCTGATGCTGGTGGTTTGCCTACGCAACGTGTCAAGACGCAGAGGCCACGAGATTACTTGGATGTAAGATACAATACTTCTCCTGACACCGATTTTTTGCTTGCCGGCTTTACGAGGAGTTATATCTCAAATCTCTGACATGGGAACTAATCAAATCGACATTTCTTAGGAACTGAGGATTCAACAAGACGAAAAACTTCCCAAGATCCGACACCAAACAAGCACGATGGTTAATACTTGGATTCACAAAGTCCCTAAAGGCTATCCGGAGCAAACCAAGAAGAAGCTTTTAAAGAATGAACCTATTTGAGACGGAATCGTCTTTGCATCTGTGTCAGGAAAGATTTTTAAAAGTGGAGTTTTTATTGGAACGATGGTTGTATATTTGTAGATATCCGTTTCCAATACCGAACGTCACGTTTATCCCTGAACTTTTTACCCAAGTGGAGCATTTTTTCAGACCAAGTTTATATTACTTCTGCAGCTGTGAAAGCTACTAATGCAGAACAGGCCTTCAGTAAATGGAGTCGAGAATCCGGAATGATTGTGGATTGATTCATTCCATTAGATGACATTTCAACCTCATTTTTAAAATATACACCGAGAACTGGCGCATGGAACAAACATTCAACGGACTTACGAGGAGCAGTAACAGCTGGTCGTCAATGCCTACATTACATTGTACGGTTGGAAAGTTGTTGAGGAAACGAGCAGATGATGGTCAATCAGGACCACAACAGTCTGCAGAACAACAAGGGTTATCACGAGGGAAAGATGCGAAAAGTTTAGTTTGGTGGATTTCGAAGACAAGCAGATATCGGATGCTCCATTTGTACTGAGTTTGTTGCATAATTTTGAGTTTTGCATACATCCAACATTTCAAATTGCGTTGTTGCCTTTTAGTGCTTCCGGAATGGCGCAAAATGCTTCATCACCCATTTCGTTATCTATGGAGAGATTTGAGGAGTGAGTCAAAAACCAATCCGCTTTCCAAATGGTTTAAAGGAATGACACGATAAATCGATATTGAGAAGCGTTGGTACATTCACTTGTTTGGATAAACGGGCCATTCTACAGAGCTCCTTCGTCCTCAGCTTTGATAATATTATAAGACGTAGCTCGTTTGGTAATATGCGGTCGTCTAGGTCTGTTGTCTTCTGGATTGCTTGGTTTACTGTGATGAATGTTGCCAATGTAACAGCAGATGCAGCCGTTCCAGATCCATGGCAGCTTGATGATGCACTTTTCGATGACAAACGAGTCATATTTAGTGACAAAGTGGCGATAGTGAAGGTATAAAATGAGAGTTTTGTGAGCTTGTGTATCCCTGACAAACCAGGTGGAGAATCGTTGAATGAATACAACTTGCCTGTTCTCAAGCTTATATGCCTTGTTTAATTATTCAGCTCCTAGCCCAGCGTCCTTCCTCGACGATTGGATCCCAGCTACGAACGTACGGGATTTACGTGGTTTTCTCGAAAGGGCAGGGCTTCTATTGTGATAAGAACTATGAGAATATGCTGAAAATCATGAAGAACTGATCAAAGAGGCAGCAAAGTTGTAAACAATGCGTAGTCACCATCTTCGAAGTAAACAGAGAAACGAGACCTGTCAATTCCGATACCAACGAGAAGGCAACCAAGTCACGATGGGTTTTCAATTTCCTGGTATGTAATAGGCCTTCAACTTGGTCGTTGTTTCTCTTCGTCCTTCACT
Source organism: Synchytrium microbalum (assembly GCF_006535985.1). Lineage (NCBI taxonomy): Eukaryota > Fungi > Chytridiomycota > Chytridiomycetes > Synchytriales > Synchytriaceae > Synchytrium > Synchytrium microbalum. The sequence goes on from NW_022158372.1 coordinate 133,020, forward strand.
AATCATTCCTCAACCGCAATGTTGGATAGTCGTGATGGTTACATCTTCAAGGCATTTACATATCCTCTCTTTGGGAAGCACCGGCTGACATGTATCATATGGGTGACGGATCTGCCATGTCTCTCTCCATGTCTCTCTCTCTGGTCAAGTTCATTCCCTCACCCGCATCAACATCAACATCAGCCATCAGCATTCAAACCACGTCAACATGAGGGATGCACACTATCAAGATAAGTGGCCGTCATCCTTTCTGACGTTGACCATTTCACCCTACTACATGATAAAATATATGTATTCACTGCTCTCGTCCCTCTGGTATACACACTTGGTAAAGTAGTTGAGTGTGTCGTTTAACTTGCAAATGATCAGTTCGCAGGAACTTTGATGCAAGGGGAGCACTCGTAGCGCCTTCACAAGAGCGCATTACTCTTGTATCAGTATTCTGTATATCAGAGCTCGAGGTGAACATACAATATTGTTGAATCGTTCTTGCATGGAGGAATCGTTAAGGTGCGTAGGAAACCACTTTGTTCTCAATCCATTGTTGATCTGATTCATATTCGCCTTTTGTCAGGCATTGTAGATCATGTTAGTCTTCGCAATACATACCTGAATAGACCTAAACGCTCTCGTTCATTACTGGTGGTCCGACTACCTTGGGCAATGATGGTCGTATTAAGGCCAACAAATGTTTTGCTTTGATAGTTATGATTGTGGTTGCTTGGACTTGGTTAGTAGTGGTGACTTGCATTAATGTGTTCTTTTTTGCTTGATCAGTTCGTTGCAAAAGACTCTGAACAGTGACTTGATTGCTGAGCTACAAATTTCCCAATATAGAGTAAGGAATTCATTAAGCCTGCTCTTGAGTTGGTGTGCATGGAGCTGGAGTCATTGCGATAACCTATTTCACGACTGAATACAATGTCCTCTTTGCTCAGTTTCCATTCTATATCTATTCATGGGCATTCCAAGCTGTCATGGGACAGCATTATTTCTCACCGTTGCCGATTGCCTCTGGAATGACTCCAAGGCGAAATGTGTGTTGATACTGCATTAAGCATTATGGGTATCAGGGGTTTGCATTGATTAAGTTTCATGTTGCTCCTGACAAGATTTCTCGTGAGTGTTATCGAAGCTGTTTGACCATCATCTGCAAGCTAATATCACTTGTTTTGTAGCTCTGACACTACAACACGGAAGAGACGACTATCGCAGCAAGCACGTTCTTGGCGATATCTTATTGAACTGGCCTGAGACTCTTCTTTACTACATCTATGGACGGGTGCATCAAAATATGGTATACGAATACCAAATCTCTGTGTGAGATTCAATTGGAAGATTCTTTTGGTTTGCCAATTGATGACGGAGACTTGGTGATTGGAGTCACCAAGAGATTGTGTATGTCAAGAATCAAGAATGTGAGCATTTTTTTTTGTTAAATGGCCAACCAACAAAGCACCCTCAAACAATTCCATATCTGGTTTCGTTTAGATGTATTGCTGAGACCAGTCAAACGAGCTGAAAACTTCAAATGCCAATCTGTCTGGGTGCAGATTGATGTTGAAATTGCACCCTCTTTCAAACCTGATTGACTCAGTGACTACTCTCATATTAATAGTCCCAGTCTCATGAGCCGTGTTTCTAGCTTTTGTGAAATTTGATGCGAACTTGAAGATTCGAGCAAACCGGATCAAATCTCATACATATACTTACATGATTGATTCGTTGATTCTTTTGCCCAGATCAGTCGAGAAACTACGTGTTCTCCTCATTGACAAGCCTTCAGACCTCACTGCGGACATCATCCACGACGCCGCCAGGCAAAACGTCAACCATTACCTCAAATGACGATATAAGTCTGTCGTTCTAGAAACTTTCAAGCCGTTCTGTTTCTGATATAGTTTTGGTTTATTGGAAAAGGAGAGACTTGGTACATGAGAAGTTTGCAACTCGACTGGCTATGAGGTGCTACGCAGCAAGTCGAGATGCAGACTTGCGAGAACTACGACGTTGCTTGGATGTACGTGTGGTAGCTTCTCTATGGTTGTTGCTTTCCGCAGGCTAATCTTGCCGAGAACCATAACGGAGTTTTGGGTCGGGGGGAAGATGGCTATTCAACGGTGGTGAGGATAAGCAAGTTGAGGGATCCAGAGGATTCAAGCAAGATTTGACTTTGGTATGGCTGACAAGTATGGTTGAAGAGATTCCAAACAACCTTTGACGAACCTGTTTTGTATTAGGAAGCTTCCGGCTTTGACGTGGCAGTTGAGATATGATGAGTCTATGGCAAGAATGCTGGATCTGGGGATAAAGTACAGTTCTTATTGGCGAGTTGTTGCTTGTAGGGAGTGGTATAGTTTAGTTCTTCTCCACCACAACGCCCTTGATGGAGGATTTAATTTACTTTGTATGGTTTCCCATACGGAACAGCCACTCTATGATTACACTCGTTTGACAAGATGGCTCAACACCCCTTTCGTTTTCACACGTGAAGGACAAGGTTTTTGAAGAAAGCATAGTAAACTTCCACGAGACGGAAAGAGCCATTCTTGTTAGGTTTTACTACATGCTGCGTTGAGAATCGCATATCGCTAGTTCATCTTTTGCATCTGTTTCATTTTGGGTTCCGTCGGCCAGTGACCGTTCCATAAGGTGAGGGCGAAAAAAAGAATGGTCAAGGGAAAACGTTGCAAAAATCGACTCATTCTTTGTAGCAACAAGTTTTCACGAGGTGGACGGGCAGCTAACAATATTACAGTATTATAATCTAGTCTTGTCAACCTCATACACCTCATCCCATTCTTCCATCGCCTAATATCAACAAACAGTAGAATTCACGAGAAAAAATCGCAAAAAATTAACTCGCCCACAACAACAACCAACCAAACTTCGACTTAATGGCTAATCCCAGATCTGGCAATGCCAGACGATCTGCTAGCCCAGACACTAGCTCATCTACAAAGAATCTCATCACAGCGTCCCTACTTCCAAGATCGCCATCTTCGCCCAATTTATTATCTGAAAGGAAACCTCGATCTTGCCTCAGATTGGATGCCCTCGACACTACAAACGACGACAATAGTAGCAATAGTAGGAAACCACGGTCTCTCTCGTTTGGTCGTACCCTCGAATCTGTGAAATTGTTTACTGCCACAGACCCCGTCGCGAGTTTAGCAGATTGCTCTTCCTATAATGTAGAATCAAATCCACACGATGTCAGAGCTGCTTTTGGTCGTGCCTCGTGGTCAATCCAAGGTCAAATCCCTCCTACTCACTTGCCAAATCCACAATCAGTCAACTATGACCATCCCGTTGTGCTCGAATCGATACGTGTGAATGATAACCGGATATTATGTGGAACCATCCTCGTATGCAACATGGCTTTTGAGAAATGGATTGTAGTCAGATATAGTAGTAATAGCTGGGCCTCCTGGAATGAAATGGCTGCTTCCTATGTTGACTCACCAACCCATGGTGTCGACAGATTCGCCTTTCGTTTGGATTTGGAAGAGGAATGTGGTCCTGGTGATGAAGAAGAAGCCGCTATTGCTGGTATGTTGTAGCTTTACTCTCATTTTTTTGTCTCACATTCTGTCACGTTCCTGTTTATCTCTATTTTTGCCATGACTCCGATCTTAACCCCCCATCTTCTTACTCATTCTTACTATTAGCATGGAGAGAATTCAGAGAAGAAAAGGAACGCAGAGCACTCAAACGACAATCATCGGGCGCAAACTTGTCTCATCTATGGTCTCCATCATCATCCTCGAGCTCACAATCAGACGACGATGACGTGGGATTCGAGTCTGAAAGCTCAACAAACGCAATGGATGAAGTCTACTCGAGGCCTGATAGAACTCTACATAATCTAGCTCTCGTCATCAGATTTGAAGCAAATGGAAGGTCGTATTGGGACAATTTGTATGGAGAAAACTACAATATGGTGTTGAAACGAGTCTCCAACAGAGGCAGGATAAGGAATTCGCATTCCAGTAGGTCAACTGGTACTTGGGAAGTCAAGGATGGAGTGGAAGCTGTCAAGACGAACATTATGGCCCTCGTTGAACCTCCGAAAAAGAGTCTTCATCATCGACGAAGGAAGGCAGTCGCAATCCCAGTCGTGCCCATGACTCCACTCGACCCAGTATCTTCACCCTCAGTCCCGTCTCTTCTCGTTACACCAGGCGCCACATATACAAACAGTATTATAAACAGCACCAAGCCAATAAATAGCACCAACAATGACAAGTCATCACCAGCCACAATAACATCACGATCGCCACCATCACCTGTATCGCCCTTATACTTATCAGCATCCTGCATCCCACCATCCATGTCGAATTCACGAACCGTGGCGATAATTCGACCACCCATAACCAATAATTCCATTCTCGCTCCATCTGCTGACTCGGAAATGTATTATAAACCCCAACGAACGAAGAGCCAAAGTCAAGTCATTCCGTCAAAGGCAACCACGCCGGTATCATCATCAACAACAACCACGTCATCTACTACAACATCAACAACAGCAGCATCGTCAAATGTGTATGAAAACACCATTACTGGGATATACAATAACAGTCCATACTCATCTGCTGTAGAATGGAGCATGACTAGTCTTGGAAACAGCAACAGCAATAGTTTTGGCAAGAATGCAGGAGGAACGTCTACTATACTCTACCCATCCTGGTCATATGGTTCCCTCCCAGTCGCGACATCCTTCTCCGCAATGGTAAATAATAGTAGCAGATCTACCAACAGTCGAAACAACAATAGCAGTGCCAGCACCAATGGTGGTAACAACAACAGCAGCAACGATATTCCATCAATACTTGGAGCCTCGCCACCTGGATTGATTGTGGGTGCTCGAGCTTGACAATGAAGAAGGACTACAGCATTTTGCAATACAAGAATTGGGATGAATGCATTTGCTGTAAGATATAAAAGAAAGATTAAAATTTGGGGTGTTATCTTGTGTGTGATGTGAATATTGTTCCAGAGAGAGAAAAAATGTGGTCTTGGGATGGCTTGTACATACCCGTCTTAAATATGTAGAAGCTCCTAATAAATAGTTGTTTAAAACTAATATGTTTGAGTTCAATGTTGTAATGTTGCGATTGTTCATTGACAGCCACGCTTGTGTTTGTACTGTTTGTTACGGGACGCGTCCATTTAATCTCACTTGTCAGAACATTAAAAACGAGCTTGGATCCAAAGATTCAAATCGAGTAAATCAATTCGATCTCGATTCAACCGTGTCGTTCCAGGTATCGTTGTTGGGAGGTTTCTCTGGATTCTCACCAAATATCACAACACACCAGATTCCAAAATACAACGAAGTATACAAGAACAACATACAAGAGGTAAGTCCCAGATCAATTAAATCATGCATTTACCTCCAGATCTACACTCTCAAACTACTCTAACACCATCTACATCAACCATCATTCTTTAGAACACATAATGGCAGACCTTGAACAACTACGAACAGTCTACGATAGTTTCTGTGCATTTGGCTCGTCAAGAAACTTGTCATCAAATTCAATGTCTATGGAGTCCTTGACTGGTGCTCAATTGGATAATGCCAAAGTACGTTCCTAAAATCAGACATTTTGGGTGGCAAACAACGAAGATGAACAAGATGGATTAACCTGCATGTTTTACTCGATATGGTAGTTTGCTAAATTATCAAAGGATACTGGTGTAGTTGATGGCAAGAAGATAACTAATGCGGATATTGATATTACATTCAACAAGGTAAACAACAACACAAATGCATGATTGTGAATGAAAACAAACGGATACAACCCCACCACATCATAAATATACAAATAATCCTCTGCTTTAACTAAACGCAATACATGTCGCACTAGGTAAAAGCAAAAGGCGCCCGCAAACTAGACTGGGAAAGCTTCCAAGACGCTCTCGCCCTCCTCGCCGAAAAGAAATACGCTACCCTCCCCGCAGAACAAGCCTTCAGCAGACTCGTAACAGACATCCTCTCCAATGGATCCCCACACTTGACAAACACGGCCGTACCCAAAAACTCGGCGATTGTCGACCGTTTGACGGATACGTCCACGTTCCCTGTTACCCACAAAAACCGGTTTGAGGATAAAGGGTTGGGAAGTCAGGGTGCGTTGAATGCTAAGAGTAGTACTGGGACTACGCCGACAAAGAGTCCTGGTGGAGGAGTTAAGGGTAGTCCGGTGGGTAATAAGAGGAGTGTTACGGAGAGTATGGATAAACTTGGTATGTGGGGATTTCTTGGCCTCTTGAGGATTTTTTGGCTGTTAAATGATACAATAGTGCTTACATATGTGTGATTTAGAATTGGCAGCAAATCCACCTAAATCAAACAAGGCCTTGGGCAGTATGGACAATATGAGTCCTTTGGGTGCTAGCAAGTCCAAGTCTGGATCTGTTGGTTCTGTTTATGATCGGTAAGTCGCCTAGTGTCTTATTGGATTTACCAAAAACGTGATTTTTGTTCTGATATTGTTAATTTTGGTAGATTGACTGACACGAAACAATACACTGGTACTCACAAGTTGCGATTCAATGATGATGGAACTGGTAGAGGTAAGCAAAAAGTTCCTGAAGTATTGCGTAGGTTGGATGGAGCATCGTACGCTGATTCACTGTCTTTAAGGTATTGCTGGTCGTGACAGTCCCAGTAAAGGTGGGGTGGGACCAGTACGCGATGGTCAGAATGTGAACGATTTGAGCCAAATCTTGAGACGTTAAAACTCCAACAAGGAACTGGAAAGAACAGTCAATTTATTTGTAGATTTCTTTGCTTTTGTTGGGTTGGAAATACTTGTTGCTGGTTAATGTTATTTCTTTGTTGGATGAGATTATGATGATGAGAATGTCTACTTTTTTACTTTGAAAGTAAAACACGAAAATTGTAAAAATCTTGACGTCGGAATGGGGTTCAAGGTTTTGTTGTTTCATTTTTCACATTGTGTTTGCTTCTTCAGTCGAACTCTTGTCAAAGCTCACTACTGTCGAAAGGCCTCATCACCTTCCCCACACACAAAAGCACCCAGGAACCAAAAGAATGATGTACCAAATGCTTCTACGACACAAACACCATCCTTCACATACGAGTGTACGGCTCCTACTCTCCCACTACCATTCCTCAAATACGAGCGTATGGGTACATTACCAATGACGCATCAACACCAGACACTTCCAACACCAACAAAAACGAGAATGACTGGAATCCATATATCATACACAAGCTGAAAGGAATCTGGAATGCACTCAGAGAAAATCCAGAGGGGATTTCTGGATTGGTGCGATGGCTACTATCGGTTTTGGTAAATGACGGTTTTTGTGATTGGAGATTGTGGCTTTTTAGCGTCTGTGAATGAAACTAACTGATATTTGAGCTTTCATGTAGGTGCTTCGTTCGCAGCCGCCTATGATCTCGCTGGATTTGGAGGGAACTGTTGGGAAGGAGACGTTTAGGAAGAATGAGAGGCCAAAGAAATTTGAGGCAATCAAGGAGTTGGACTTGCAACGTCTCGGCTATCTGGACACTGCAGTTGCCAGATCAATCCACAAACCTTGTTCGTACTAGCTTTGAGTAATACGGACAGGAGTTAATAGACCTCAATGCCACTGCAATCATTGCGAACTCGCAAGCACCCGAAAATCACGTGAATTGTGCTTCCTTCCATCAGAAGGTCGTCCAGAGTCATTCAGAGCCTGAGTCTAGTCATTCAGAGGTTGCATTTTATATAAAGTAAATAAGGCATACAACTTATTCCTTGTTCCCTTTTGACAAATTATGATTTTTGACATTTTGTCGATTTGAGGTCCTTTCTCATCCATTCAATTCAATTCCCATCATCATCGTCTTGAAAATGTACACTCGCTCTATTCCTCCCAGGCCCCAGCGGTGGTTTCCCAACCGCAATACCCCCTCTCGGCACAACCTTCCCTTCTGCCTGTTCACCACCAACCATTCCACCAACAACACTACTCATATTCGGACTCTGCCCCACACTAACAACACCCAATTCCGGTGGGTCAGGATTCAAGCCCTTGGCAACACACATATGGTATGAAAGTAGTTGTAATGGTATAACATCAAGTATGGATTGTAGGGCGTCACATGTAGATGGGATTCGGATTTGGAGAGAGTCGTTAAGGAGGGTGTTGTCGTCGTCTTCGTTGACTAGGACGATAGGGCGGTGTGATGATGATGGTGGGAGACTGTCTGATTCGATGGATGTTACCGAGTGTGGTGAAGTTGGGATGTGGGAGGATGAGGCTGCTGCTTGTTTGAGGCGGGATGTTATGTGGCGGTATACTGTTTCTAGTGACTATGTGGCAGAGGAGATTTAATAAATGAGTGTTTGTAACGAACAAAAGCGAAGGTATGAAATGGTCCTATGCAGATGCCCTACACTGTAAACCCGATCACGCGTCATCACGACAATCACTGCACTCTTATCGGAACCAGCTCCCAAAAGTGCAATTGGTCCATAACGTAGCTCTGCTGCCGGGATAGCTAAAAGCAAAAAAAAAAAAGCTTAACCCATGCGAGAGTTGCGATTCGTCATATTCAATCAACCTTACCTTCAGCATGAACTCGTGCAGCTCTCTTAGCCGTCCAAGCTCCTTCCATACAAGTAGCTATCTGTCCTCGTCCAACCTATTACCAAAAAGAAAGACCCTAAATTAGCTCAAAACAAAAAAACACTAGGTTTGTCCGAATTTGCGCTACCACACGTACCATCAACAAATGCTCAATCCCATCACCCACCAACCTCTGCGCGATACTCTTGATTTGCCCCTCCAATGCTAGCACCTGTTGCATCTTACTAGGCAATGTGTCCAATGCTTGAATGATTTCAGTACGTCGTGCCCGGAATTGTCCACGGTCTTCAGAGAGGAAGACTGCAATAAGAATGAGTCCGACTATTTCAGATGTGAAGGCCTTGTTTGATGCTACTGATACATCTAGAAATGTCAAGTCAAAAAAGGAAGTGTAAGTAAACGCAACCACCAAAAAGACTGCAGAAAACACTGCGGTATTCAAAATATGATTTTACCTGGCCCAGAATGAACATGAAGACCACAATGTGTATCTCGAGATATAGTAGATCCGACAGTATTCGTAACACCAAGACAAAGCGCTCCACGTTCTTTGCAATATGCGAGTGCATCAATAGTGGTTCTAGTTTCACCACTGTGCGAAACAAGAATCACTACATCGTCTCGAAATATAGGCAAGTTTTCGTCAATGAGTGTGGATGGTAGATCAACACTGCATGGAATATCGAGTAGTTCCGAAAAGAGTGATTTCGTCTGGAAGGTATGTAGAGGATGAGGACGCTTTTTTTTGACTTGCTTCCGCTCAAACAAAAAAAATCAAATTCCCGAGACGATTGCAAGCTCACCGCAAGACAAGCATGATAACTACTCCCACTCCCACACATCACAATCCTCCTACTCCTCGTAATATTCGCCATATGTTTGATCAATCCTCCAAGTACAAGTCGTCCAGATCGTGTATCAACACGTCCTCTCATAACATTCGTAACGGCTTCAACCTGTTCATGGATTTCTTTCTGAAAGTAGTGTTCAAAGGATCCCTTTTGGATTTGGGCAAGTTCGAGTTCTAGAGTTTGGATTTGGCGGATTATAGGTGCATCTTCTTGGTCTCGTCTGAGTCTGTGGATGTGTAGTTCTAAGAGAATGGGTTTGATGGTGAGACTCATACCTCAGTCCCTAGGAAGCCTTCTTTTTGGCTAAGCGTGATATGCACCATGTCAAGATCGCTTCATACCTCCTTCAGTGAAATGCGCAATATCATCATCTTCAAGCGTCAACACTTGTCTCGTATGTTCCACAATAGCAGATCCGTCAGAACTGATAAAATATTCAGCAGCTTGTGGTAAATCATCTTGTGAAAGGAACGATCGTGATACTGTTCGACGTAATCTAGGTGGTGTTTCAGGTGGTAGGAATCCATCATCGTCTGATCCTTCACCTATGAAGAGGCCTTTTGTGTAAGCTTCCATCGCTAGGCATTCAACTCATGTAATCTTTTGTTTTGGCTCAGATTTACCTTCTTCATCATCAGCAACATCACCCAACTCACTACTCTCCACAAAATCAACCCTCATTGATCTATATCAGAAAACGAACCGAGTTAGGTTGTTTGCATTGGGTGTGATGGTCAAAACGGCAAGGTTACTTGGACGATTTTACGCCAATCATCAGCGGAGAACCTCGTCTCGCAGCAATCATTTCATGTGGAAACTTCTTAGATTTCACGACCAAAGCAAACGATCCTTCAATTTGTCGTAGTACTGCCTTCATGATATCAGGCAATGTTGGGGCTTGTTGAAGTTGGTTTTGTTGGGAGGTACGGGTGTGAGCATCGTATACGTATTTACATAGTTTGGCAATGACTTCCGAGTCTGTGTCTCCGTCGAATGATATACCGCGACGAGAAAGTGACTCTTTGAGTTCTCGGTGGTTTGTTATGATACCTGGCATAATCAAAGTTTTGGTCAAAATCAAGTTGAGCGATCAACACATAGTATGCAGGAACCAAGATTAATTCATTGCTGGTGAACCACCAAAATCCAGTGTAGTGCCAGGTCATCAAAAAAAACATGAGGAAAACTCGCAAAACTCACCATTATGGGCAATAACAAACTCACTCCTCGCATCACTTCGCAAAGGGTGAGTGTTGACAATTCCCGGCTTTCCATGTGTAGCCCACCGCTTATGCGATATAGCCACATGCGAGATAAACGGAACAGTCAAATCCAATTCTTTCAAGTTCATGATTCGCTGTTTGAGTTCCTTGGTAGAGACTGGTCCGACTTGTTTGTATACAAGAGTGGATTCATCATCATCACCGTCGATTGCGAGACCACAGGAATCATACTGTGAGGCAACGTTCTTCTCCATGCCGCGCAGAAGGAGCTGTTTGGGAACGAGCGAGGATGAGGAGTGAGATGAAGATCAAGATGATATGAAGGGTTGAGAGCAGTCTGTGAGATATGTTAGTACCTGAATAATCTCTCCTCGTTCCTTCTCGACCAGGTAGCTACATGTGACAAATGTTGAGAAATTGTGAGTGGCCATGTACATCATGTACATCGTTGCAACTGGTAGCATAGCTCTACATCATGACGAGAACTACAAAGACTCATCGCATCTCCTCTTCAAACTAGTAAACCCCATCAAGCAAGTCTTCAAACTCATCCATCGCACAGTTGCTCGAAATGTGGCTCAATTTCAACTCTTTCTTGCTAATCCTGATCTAGTCGACGACCAATAAGATGAACTTACTTTATGTATGCGTATATGAACATGATCCGCTCTCCTCTCCCTTCAACTTTACAACTTTCGAGACACAGAAACTGCAAGAGCTTCTTACAAACAAAAGCAAAGGAACGCAAGACGCCTTTCTGGTTGGATCCAGACGAGACGTCAACGATCAAAAGTTTCGAACTTACGTAAGAAATAAAGAGAGACAGCGTATTTCGTAAGTAGCAAAGTCGTAAAATGTAATATTATATTACAATTAATCCCTCCCTCCCACCACTGGCCCGTAAAAGATCACGAGCTTGTTCCAGCATCCACTACATCTATGGGCTGTGTATTAATGTATTGCGATTTGGCCATGTCCATATCGGCATCCACACCATTCGGCACTGCCATCAATCAACGCCATCAAGAACCGTATTGGCACCAACCCTGAAACACTGGCGTCCTGAGTCATATTAATGGCCCTTCCCCACCCATCATTTCGAGCTTTGGTTGCTAGCAGCTTGTCTCCAACATTCATCGAAAGGGATTGAGCGATAGTCGTGTCTGTGACTGGTCTAAGCAAAAAAAGTGGAATTGCCATTCAGCTTTTTCATTGGAGCTTGAACATAGTTGCAGAACTTACGAAAGAGCAATAAAGTAATCTCGTGACGATTCTGGTGGGGTTGGCAGCGTAGATGTGGTTGAAAACGTGTCGTCATACGTTGGTGGCAGAGGAGCCTAAAGTTGGAAACGAATGGCCAGGTTAAAATAGTCTGAATGCGGCATTTTGTAAGCGTCTCAGCACCATGATACCGATTGAGCGACAGCCAAAGCACGAGGATCCACTGTCTGGACTTGACTGTTATCCTCGTCGTCGTCCCGTTTGAGACCAAAGATGCGAGCTCTACAAGCGAAACTAGAGAAATGAGCGTCCATTTAATGTAAATCCATGCATGAAAAATTAAACAAAGAATCAGAAACAACGATAATACCAGAGCACTGCAAGGACGCAAACCACAACAACAGCCGATACACCTCCAGCAATTGCTGGTACGTTTGGCCCATTACTGGTTCTTGTACTATTGGGGTCAGCTGTTGCAGTTGCAGTAACTGTAGCAGTGCCAGATCGACTGGTGTGATGACGGAACTGTTTCCACCCGCTTTTTCAGAAAAGTTGTAAAAAAATCAAGCTGTCTTTGCTTACTCTCTAAATTGAGTATATACCTGATCCAGTCGGACCAGAAGCGGATCCGCCTTGCGATGGATTTGATGCACCGCCAGATGGATTAACACCTGCCGGGAGAGAAGCAGCAGCTCCTCCTGAAACAACTACGACTGGATTTGATGAAGGGTATGGAGAAGCAGCCGGGCCAACGCAGCCTCCGTACGTACGGCCAGAGGATGACATGCAACTCGTTCCTGGAGGACAACCGCCTAAAATTTCAAACACCACATTAATGGCATTCTTGTCATATATATCGAGAGAGTAAATATTGAACATACCCGAAACCGATACAGTGCAACGCGACTAGCATAGAAATTCGTAAGACTTGCTTCAGTTTGGGAATGATTTCAATCACAACTCAGCGTCCTCAAGATACCCATGATGTCGGAAAATACCTGAAAAGGAAACCAGGTAATGAGATTAAAGCGGCAACAAGTTATAAGCCCGTTTCTGTTTACCTCGGATCTTGGCCATCAGACTGACGATTACATTCCTGCGTTGTCGGATCTCTCCATGCACATGAAAGTCCAGCAAGAGATCCAGGCTTGTATGCCGTATAGAACTACAAGCCATTGTAATTTGTAGAGTCAAGCACCGTGTGGTACCAATGAAGAGTGTTGGCTAATAACTGAGACGTGAAGGCGCTGATGTAGATGAAATTGTTGATGAGATCCTAGTCACAAAACAAAAACAAAACGTCAAGCACATGCCACGGACAGGAGTAAACTCACCAAGAACTAGCAGGACTAAAATACGCATTCGAAATGGAATCCATCCAATTGGAGTAGGACCGAATTGGGGGCGGACGATGGGATTGTGTTACTTATCAGCGAGACGTGACCAACACTTGATACGGGATGTACCTGAAGTATAATATACTATGATGTATCGCCTTCTGTCTAAAGACAAACGCACCATTTGGAGTATCTTCGGCACCAGATATTGAAGTAGCGCCTCCACTTGGTGGCATTTCCTAAGGAGTCTCAGCTTCTCTTCGTTCAAGCCTGAGTCTAGATGACGGAAATTGGAGGAATCAGAAACTTGATGTCTCAACGGTTTGAGAAGGGACGGCAATTGGAATGTTACCTGATGCGAATTTCTCAAAGTGATCTTGCGTGAAATCATCAGGGTCCAGTACAGGCGGTACATAGTTATTGTTCAGCGCTATGACAAAGTCTTCGGGTTTGAGCGTCATTCCAAGTTACGGAGCGGTCCTCCATCCACGTGTCCTAGATTGCCTGAAGAGCCAAGATAAATAGCTCAATCTTTCACCTTTGCCTGGCTACAACAGCTATTTGATCATCGCCAATGTGTGTTTTCAGCTCGTTCCGATCGAAATATTGCAAAGGTCATAAGAAGGCCAGTCAGCTAGTCAGCCATCTTATTATCACAGAGAATGAAAGCAAGCCAAATCATAAATCGCTGGATAAATTTTTTGGTCATCTTGTCGCTGAATTCCATAGGACGTAGCTTCGCACGGCCGACGCCTTTCCGAAGGAGAGAAGATAAAGATTTACTGTTTGGATCTTAAGGTAAAGGAAAACTACAAGTGAAAACTACTATTTTTTAAAAGTCTGGGTTAGGATGAAGACACAGCTGGACCTATGAGTGAATTCCGTTAGTACAACCGAATCTGCATGATCATTAATGATTAGCACTTACAATCTTGAGATCCGGCAATCATAACCTTCAAACTTTGAATCTGGAGAAAGCCGTGATGGTTGTAAGTTTTCCGTGTGAAAGCCATTTGGCGTCATAGATGCCCTTAAAAGTATCGCTTTTGGTGTCGTACCTCTTGTTGCAAAGCATTCACTTGTTGCATCAAATTATCATTATGAAGCTCAAGGAATTCTGTCTTTGCTTGACTAAGAGCCAATTGTGCCTTCCTCTTTCTTCTACACTTCCAGGCCGCCTGGCGGTTGCGCTCTAGTACAAGTTGAGAGTGTCAGCTATCATAACATGTCGATAAAAACTTGTCTCTGCCTTTCATTATTACCAAGGAAGTCCTTCTTCTTCTGATCAGCATCACTCCTTCCCTTCCCCCTCTTTGCACTACTCGGACTGACGCTATTCTCTTCAGGATGCTCGGACCCCGGCTTCCTACCCCTCTTCTTCTTGCCCGTGTCCTTGTCCACCTCATCGTCATAATCTCCTGCCATTATCTTTTCCTGCTTATGCATGAGGGATGATTTAGCCTCATATTCATCCTGAGCTAGTTGAAACTGCTGCAAGGCAGCTTGTGTAGCTTGATGCGATGCGAGCGCCATATCGTCAGCAGTTATATGGTCGAGATTAATTGGCGACGGGAATGCTTCGAATGCTTTTACTCGTGTGGCTGCTATTAGCGAGTCGAGTGATGATGGGAGTGTGCCTGTGGGTCGTCGTGTTCGTGGTTTGCGGACTGGGCGTGCTGGGCTAGTGGTATTATTATTACTGTTATTTTTGGATTTCGGCGAGGACGCCGATGCTACTGCTGTTGCGGATGTAAGGATACGCGACGGGGATACGACGGAGGGTGCTACAGAGGGTATGGGTGATAAAGTACGTGATGTTGTTGCTGAAGATGATACTGGAGGCATGGAATCCGGTGTTGCGTAAGAGGCGGCCGCCATATCGGGCGATGTATTGGTACTACCGCTATGATGGTCGTCTATATCATGGACTGTCCTCGTTGACGATTCCACAAGAGCAGCGAATGATGGCAACCTATAGGAGAGTGCCAGGTCATCAAGTGCGATTCAGGAAAGTAGTGGAAAACAAGACATAGTATAATCAATGAGACACTGGATTAACTGCTTTACCTCGGTGAAGGGACAGGTTCCCTCTTTTGATTGATCTCTTCGGTAAGAGGAGTAGTCCACGGAAACCCAGCTGAAGCTCGTTCTATTATTGAGTTATATGCAGGAGAACGAGCCAGCGGTAGTGGTAGTAGTGGCTTGTTGCCATAAGGTAGATCAATGAGCTCGTTGGTGGTACTTCCAGTACTAAACGAGTTTTCGAATGGATTGATTTCCAAGTTCAACGAGCCAAAGAAGGATCGTGGAGTTGTGAGGTTTCCAGTTGGAAAGGGCGACAGACTGAATGCTTCTAGACCAGGAGTTGGGAATTGTGATTGTGGAAGTGATGGTGTGTTTGTGTTGAATGAAGAAGCTGGTTTGTTGAAGTAGGATGTGCCTTCAAAGCTCAGACTCGGGCCATGAGGGGCGGCCAGAGTCGGAACAAAGGCTCTCTGATGGTCTTGTATGGACATTGTTGGTTGGCCGGCAAAACTGATTTAAAATCGATTTTTTGAGATGGGCTTGTGCAAGGTATGTGAAGGAAGAGAGAAGGACAAGGGAACTGACCTCTGGCGAGTCCAACAGCCCTTTCCTACACTAGACCTGTTTCAGACTTTATGGGGGGCTTGTTGCAGCAAAGTGTAAGTTTTTCTTTTTTGGTGACTTGGAAATGCGAATCACATGGTGTGGATGGAGGATGCTGGTTTCGCGTCGAGCCTGTTGACTATGTAGTGTCTGGATCTGTACGAATTATATATAGCATACGGATGTGGAGTACGCGTCCAAGATCGTCCGTCACGTTGCTTGTTAAACCACACAAAAATGGACAGGTTGACGATGTGGAAGGAGTGGTGGAATGGGTCAAGTATATTTTTAGTCACGAATTTAACGGTAATGTCAGCGTGTCCTCTCCACTCTCCCTTCTTTTGATTTTCTCAAACCACAAACACATTTGAAGACAACAAACTCACTCCCTCTCCCACATCCAAATCTCCCATACGAATTATTACAAGGAGTTTTGTTAGGACTCGCAAATCTCAAACAACCAGGTCAGTGGCCAACAAGAACAGAGAGAGAGACAAGTCCATTATACTTTTATGCTTAATCAGACGAGCGCCACATATTCAAACTGACAAAAAACGACATAGATCAAAAACTACTAGTCTATCAACATGCCAAAGGAAGTCAAGGAGAAGGCCAGTCGTGCCTCAAAGAAGACGGACGGAAAGAAACAAAAGAAGGTATACATCCCATGGCATTATATTGTCATTTGATGCCATCGTCTCCCATTCCACCATCACAACAAATCAAACTGATAAGACGGAATGACAACATACATTACCAAACATTCCATCAAATGAAGAATCGCTGATTCGTTTGATTTCATGTACATACATGAATATCAATCATTCTTCTTCCTCTTTTTTCGTTTATTAACACATCCTCCCACTTTTGTTTTGATTTCAAAAAACATAGGCAAAGGACCCAAATGCCCCCAAGAAATCATTGGTATGTATTCTATCATCATATACTCATCCATTCAATCGCCATTTAATCAACCATACCATCTTTTTAGACTGCTTTCATGTTGTTCTCCAAGGAATACAGGTACGGACCACACACACAAGATGATTGATTACATCCCGTCATTATCTCATCATACGCACTAGACCAAAAATCAAGGAAGAGAACCCGGATGTTACTTTCGGTGAGTTTGTCATTACACTTTACTTTTATATTTACGGATTGTCCATAAAGTCGGTGCACAGTCGTATGCCTCGGAACGATCTGATTCGCACATATATGGATCCAGCGTCTTGCTGCGAGTCGATTCATGTATATAAATCATGGTGTGGTCGAATGTCTGACTTGTTTTGTTGTGTTTTCGTAGGTGATGTTGGAAAACTCTTGGGTGCTGCTTGGAACAAACTCTCTGACAAGGAAAAGGAGGTAAGTTATTGGGATTTTATCGTGATCGTGTCATTATTCATGAGGTGTCGTTGTGTGGATTGCAACATTGTTGATCATACACCGCGATAGCTTCACTTTTTTCGCACTCTATTGAACGCGTTTGCTCATGCTCCATCGTCTCAATCTATCCATGTAGCCATTCAAAGCTTTAGAAAAGGAAGCCAAGGTCGAATATGAAAAGGTGCTCGCTGCCTACAATGTACGTATTAAACATTTGCTGTATTTTTTTGCTCTCGTTGCAACCAAGTCGTACTTATAACCAACTCACACTCTTTTCTCCTCCATAGAAAACCAAATCAGCAGCAGCAGCCGATGATGACGAAGATGCCGAAGACGATGATTAAACGATCAACACCTACACACACAACGCTACACACATATATTTTGGCCCAATTTTGTTATACACATTCAAGACGTAGACGACCAACCATAAAAATGGCAAAATAATGATGGATGAGAGAGAGTAGTGGTGGGGGACACGAGAAAAAACGGTTTTGGGGTTATTGATGTTTATGTACTTATTTTTTTTTTGTTCTTTATGGATTTGTTTTTCTTTATCAACACACGCAAAATACAAAATATGAGCCTGCTGCTTGATATGTAATCGTGGTCTCGATGCTGTTTGATAGTGTTGGGTTTAAACTGAAACTGGAGATAGGTTGCTGATGCTGAAATGAATGGCAAAGAACGACTTGATAATGTACGACACTCTTGATCTTGGATTTTGCTTGATAGGATCCCATCCTTAGCACGAAGCAGCAGGCATCCATTGCCATGTTACAGGAGCCACTTTCGATGGCAAAGTAGCGACCTTGGAGTATGCACCCAGACCGTTTAATGTGTCCTATTGATACAAAACATGTTAGTTTGCTGCTCTAATAATACAACCACCTGTGGTGCCTTACAAGGATTTCAAGATGGAAGGCAGTATGGAAGTTACATGTTGGTCCTACGAAATCTTCATTTTAGCATCAAAACAAATAATGAAGATTCCACTGAAGTATAAGCACATTACCATGACAAGCATCAATGACCTTTCCAATAATGGTTCCAGATATACCTGTAATGGGAAATTGTAAGCTGAATCTTCAATGAAAGTATAGGCAAGGGATGAATCACGTACCAGTTATCTTGATACATTTGCCACAGTACTTGGTATCGACGCTGTCAGTTGCCATTCCGGTTCCGTCTGCGTTGACGGCGATTCCGTATACGCCCTAGTTAAAGAAATGGGTGAGTTAGACTGTTTGGTAGAAGTATGAAGCGATGTCGTCTGAATGATTATCGCAAATGAAATCCAAAGGATGCTAATTATTCATCTTTTCTTAATCATCGCCTCTGTCGTCCACCAAAAAAAAACGGAAACGCCAAAGTAAAAGCACGCAAACAGCACAAACTCACACTCTTCAACACCACACTCCCACAAGTCCCCACAGTTCGATTCTCAAAGCTCACGAAACCCGTAATGGCGACATTCGTGCTCTGTGGGTTCTTTGCGGCGGATAGCTCCAAGCTGGTTAGGTATGGCATGGATTGTAAGAGAGCAGACGGATTTGGAACGGGAGATGGAATTGCTGGCATTTGAAAGTCAGAGGGCTGAGGAGGAGGCTGTCTATAGCCGGTGTTGTTTGATCCGGATGCTTTTTGGGCGTTGGTGGAAGTTAAGAGGATGGCGAGGATTGTGATGAGGATGGTGGGGATGGATTTGGTCATTTTCGTGGATCCAATAAGAGTGGAAGATTGAAATATAGAATGAGTTCTGATTTGAGTATTTGAAGGAAAAGACTTGGCGAAAATGTGACGCTCATCGGAACTTTTTCTCATCTGTCAAACACTCACTATTTCCCTCTTGCGTGATGCGAAACCAAACATCCATATTTCATGTATCAGGACTTCTTTTCAACAATTATACGTTCTATAACTATACATGATCTATACACGCAACCTTCGCACACACTCAAAACACTCCCTGCCATCCTCACTCTCATCAAACAAAACCCCACACCGTCCACTTAACACACCTTCCAGCTCTCTCGCTTCCTTCTTCCATCCCGACACCGGCACAGTAACATAACTCGCAACCCTCACAACCAACAGCCTCAAACTCTTCACACCATTGACAAGTCCCTGTATATCCGATCTCTGGTACTCCAGACAGCACGCTTCCCCATCAACCACATCATATCTCGTGGGATGCACCATCAGCACTTTCAAGCTATGCATCGTCTCAGCAACAGCAACCAAGATGTCAGGCGTACAGTATCCAGCAGGCAGAGCCAGTTTCTTCAAGCTACAACATGCGGACAGCACGTCTCGGAATGGCATATCAGCTCCCTGATTTATTGTAGGCGGCCCCCATGCATTGACATCCTGTACATTCGCAGCAACAACATCCGGATTACCCAACGTCGCAACAACCATATTAGCCAGTCCGCCACCGCCGAGCGCGAATAGCGTGCCTGCTGGAAACACCACTCCTGCACCATTACCATTCACCCCTGTTCCTTCATACATGAATGTCGTCAACCCGTCCTTGCGTGATACATCTCTGAGTAGACTTGCACCATCAATTATCGGGGTATTGTTTCCACGGTTAGGGATTTGGAAGACGATTTCTTTTATGTGGGTGAGTGTGGCTAGGGAGCCCCGGTATGCTAGGGATGCGAATTCGAGTTTTTGGAGGTTGGGCAGTTGGGATGCGAGACGGTCGAGGTCGAAGCCGAAGGGTGCTACTTGGAGCCCTTCTATGCGGAGAGAGGTTATTGTGGTGTTGGGGAGGGCGGCGAGGAGTCTGTGGATACGGTCGCTGTAAGAGAAATGGGGTTAGAATTTTGAGTCTGAAACCGCCGATTTCGTTTTGGCTCGCCTAAACGGGCTCCATGCGTTGTCAGGTCCTACGAGCATGCAGTCTAGATGTTTTATGCTATAATATTGTGATGATGTGAGCAAAATGGGATAACACTCCAACACTCCGGTTTAACCCAACTTTTTCAACATACTTCTGAGTAGGCCGATTCTGGAAATGCTTGACAAGAGCCTCAATAGTAGCCGATCCATCCGTACGTGTATATAGCAGATTTATAGCCTCGATGTTCTCACACTGTGATAATGTGACAGAGAGATACGCTAATGCCGATGATCCACCGCAAACCAGCGCCGTGATTTGAGCGAGAGGCAGTATCGATAGCGTATTTCGAAGCTCGGGGTATCCTTTACTAACATCATCGTTGAAATTAGCGAGATTTAGCGTTGTGATGTTGTCTCGTAGTGCAGTATCCTGTAACAGCAGCCGAGTCGGCCAGTTTGGTTCAGCTGGGAATGTCTTCCAGTACTGTAGAGCCTATGTATAAAAGAATGGTTGGTATGGCAGATACTGATGCGATGTGCAGTCAAACGTTTACAAATGAGGCCAATCTCCATGATCTCGAGACCAATGCTAGTTTCCAATAGATGTGTGGATTGTCTTTTAGAGATAGGTATGAGAAGATCTCTAGGAGGATCTCTTGTGGGAGGGCTGGTTGGTCTTCATCAGCTGGCATTGTTGTTTGATGTGTCTGTCCATATGTTCGTTGTTTAGGAAGATTTCGTTGGATGCAGGATGTGGTGCTTTCTACGTGTAAATCACGTGCATTTATGCTTTCTATTTCTATAAGCTGATTTTTTGATTTTGTCGATATTGACCGCGTACGGTTCTCCTATAACCAGATCGATCAGCTCAGCATCTGAGTTCGAAAACAAGAGAATCACATTTATACCCAATGAATCCGTCTACTGGGAAGAAGAGAGGAGATCCAAGTACCCCATCGTCACCTAGACAGTACAAGAGGCAAAGGACGATCGCGACACGTTCGTGTGCATTATACGTTATTCGTAAAGTCGCTTTTTGCTCACACATTTCCTCATTCTTTGACGCACATAGCTACAGATTCAAGTACAGCAACCTTGAGCGCACCTTTACCAGACACAATTACCAATGATCTGGGTCTTGACAAGGTATGCATCGTACCTTGCGTGTGTGCAAAACATTCCAACATTCACAACCAGTAAAATCACAAATTGCCAACTTGTATTAGCACCCACAGCCATCAGGCCCATACCTCCCATCCCTCCTCACAACACTCGTAAACCCCAAAATTGCATCCCCAGAATCAGCGTTCTCTTCCAAAGTCAAGGATCGATACCTCTCCCTCGACAATCCACCTCGTGATGCTGCTAAACGCAAGGCAGCGAGACTACGATCAAAGAAATTGAGACAGGGTAAGAATAAAAAGGAGAAATTGAATGCTAGTGATAAGAGGAGGTTGGGGGTTTATGATGTGCCAAAGGAACAGTGCAAGTGAGTGTTGAGACATTCAGCGAAAAGTTCCGTGGTTTTTTTTCTCTTTACTGATTCAACGATTGTGATACAGATATAAACTGTTTGAACCATTACACGAGCTATGGAATCAGTATATGAAGGATTTGTTGGGTGATTCGAACAATATCGTGGCTGCTATTGCGTTGCCAAAGATACTCAAGGCTGATTTTCATGGATGTTTGCTTACTGGTGCGTGTTTGTTGAGTGTATCAGTTGGGTTGTGAAAGACAAGTCCGTCATGCTGTCTGCATATTTTGACAGTTTTTTGTGCTTGTCAAGTAACGATTCAATACACACCTAACTCATTTACTGTCATGCGAAATAGTCATACGCTCGAAATGCCCCTCATACATCGGCACAACTGGAATCCTGTTTAAAGAAACTGAAAAACTGTTTCATCTAGTTACTGCTGATGATCAAGTCAAACGTAAGTTCGAGTACCGATTGCCGATGTACTGGTTTGAAGTGAAACATATTTACTCCCTGTCCCATCGTGTTTTGCTCACTCTTAACATGTCCAACTCTAGTAATCCCAAAATCAAACTCTGTATTCTCATTCAGTCTAAACACCACGGTCTTCACTCTATTTGGAAACCATCTAATGTCGCGTGCATCTGAACGTGCTGCAAAGAAATACAAGTACAAGTTTACAATGGATTTGTGACTTTCGTTCTCGAGGATGTTGGAGATTAAGGGTCGAACGAATTTGTAAATTGCATTGTAATACATATAATATATCTATTTAAATGATACTACTCTTTGCTATGTCTCAAAACTCTGACGTCTTTCGTGATGAATCTTTCCGAATCGTGAGCTGAGTTTAAAATTCTTAGTGAATCGCAACAACCCTTTAGGAAATAGAGAGGCATAGACTAGAGAGAGAATCTAGATGGAAGATCCACAGAAACGGCGGCTTGCTCGGGGTGTCTCGTCTGGATTCATGGGTGGTTTCTTTCTAAGTAGGATCTTTGCAGATTCTTCGCAATCTAATTTGTGCTAACGTTGCTTGCTCTACTAGGCATTGTAGCGCATCCATTTGACATTGTAAGTTATCTGATGAATGGAATTTGATCGGTGGTAGCATCAATCTGTAAAGCTGTGTTGGCATTCAACATCACTTTGGTTTGCTGGAATTCAATCCCAGACCATTGCTCAAAACCTTTTATCCAATGTTTTGATTGAACTGTTGGATGTTATATCTGTGATGGATCTCGACAATCGGTGGATCCTTGCATCCTGGTCAAATCTTCACAGAAGTTTTGGCATTTTACTACATTCCAGATGTGTTTTTTGGCCCGATCTAAAGAAGTACTACTGACGCAACTCACTCACCCTCTCATAGATCAAAGTACGCTCCCAAATAAACTCTTCCAACCCAGCATACTCATCCACCTACCGCGCAGCCCGTGAAATCATCAAACTCGATGGACCTAGAGGTCTTTACCGGTTAGTATTGACATTAGCTTGCTCCGGATTGATAAACACTGCAGGCGACACTTCGAACTCTCAACTGATAACGGAAGGTCCAACTCGACTCATTTCTGGTTTCCATGTATAGGGGCATCACACCGTCAATACTCGGAACAGCACCCGTAATCACACTCGTTTATTCGACGTACTCGACGATGCAGATCGTGTTTAACAACTGGTTTGGACCGTTTGGGCATGATCATTTACCGCTGAATGAGGTGCTGCCGATTCATTTTCATATGCTGGCTGGATCGTGAGCGTGCATTGGATATGTGCTGTTTTGCATGAAGAATGCTGCTGACGTATATCTTATTACAGATGTGCAGCGGTAACGACAGCGACGGTACTCGCTCCAGCAGATAGAGTGAAAATCACGCTGCAAATGAGCGAAACGTCCATGCGTGCCAAGAGCAGTCAGTCGTCTGTGCTGGGTATAATACAAAACATTGTCAAGACTGGTGGGTTTAGGAACCTTTTTAGAGGTGTTTTGGTGACTATGATGCGTGATGTACCAGGTATGTCGAAAAACAAACCAATCACATTTCTCTGACCGGTATTTTGACTCACTGAATTCCACCTACAAGGCAACTCAATATACTATGGCGTCTACGAATACGCACGCCGCAACTGGAAGAGGGAAATAGGGCCCGTCACACCACTTTCCGTTGTACTATGTGGGGGCCTTGCTGGAATAACATCCTGGACTGTCGTGTTCCCTCTCGATACAATCAAGTCACGGTGGCAGTATTCTGCTTTAAGGAGACCTGGACATGCTGTATATAACTCACCATGGGATATCGTGAGAGAGACGATAAAACATGATCCGCACGGCGTGAGGGGGCTCTATAGAGGACTGCCTGCTACGTTGCTGAGGACTATACCGGCTTCTGCGTCTTTCTTTGCTGGGGTGGAGCTTGGGTGTCATGTGTTTGACCGGTTTGTGCCTGCGGGGGGCGTTGGTGGACAGTTGGCTCGGATATAAAGTTGCTGTCGCTTAGAAAGACTGATACCGCTAGAAATACCCAAATAGAATAATACGCCCTCATAGATTTATAAGAGACCAAGTGTTTTATAGTTGTGTAAATTATAATACAGATGTTTTGATTGGAAACCGTTTCGAGATAAACGTTTTGGGTTTTTTATACATTATAACGTTTGTCGGGGGCAAAGATTCAGCAACACAGGTGTTCTCTCATCATCATAATCGTCACCAAAATGACTCCATCAACACGGAAGTCAAAAGAAAAACACCCTACAATTATTATTACTCACGACTGTCTGGCCCTCTCCTTTCCCTTTGATCTCGCCGCCCCATCAGCCTCCGCCAGCACCCGACTCGCATTAACCAGCTGCACCACATTCGTAACCTGCTTGAACCCAAACACTGGCAAACACGTCCACCAAACTCCAACAACAAACCACGTCAACCACACATCCATCTTGCCCCAATTACTCACATCCTGGTGCGGCGCCAGGATGTAGCTGCTCATAAAAAACAGCTCGTTGCCTGCACATACGAGGAACAGGACTATAGCGTTCGAGTAGTATAGACGGAGCAGCGGGTTTGCGTTTTTCGGGATTTGTTTATGGGATATGGCACCCGACATCATTGTCGCGTACATGTGCATGTAGTGAGAGGATATGTCGAGGGAGAGGAGGATTTGGAAGATTAGGGTGTAGGATGGGAGGAGGTGCGAGAGGGTTAGCATTAGACAGGCGGTTGTGCAGCGATCTGTCACCATGTCGAGGACTGCGCCGAATTTCGTTGCTGTGTGAAGATTAAAATCGATGTAATTAGCATTGTATCGTTTGCTGGAGTTCAAGTCATAATACACGACAGATGTGTGATGTTTTCATAAATCACCTATTACAACCCCATCTCTACTGTCAAGTTACCTTGATTGAGTTGCCTAGCAGCACTCCCATCAGCAGCATCTAATATACACGACAGTCCATACAGTCCCATGGCTCCCCATGGCGAGCTCGGTAGTAAATAAAAGCTCCAAAGTGCTAATGCTACTCGTATATATCCTATTAGATTCGGCACAAACAAAAAGATGTTTTCCTTCATTTAGAGCTAGCTGGTGCAACGCTGTTCTGCTATTGAGCCGTGTCTCTTCTCTCCTGTCTACTCGTTCGACGTGCTTATAACTGGTTTTGGTAGAACAAGGTAAGGTCGGGTAAGCTTTTGAACCAGCCTATGTCGAAGGATGTAAATCGGTGGAGATAAGTGATTTCGGATTTCTTTAGCGTTATGACACGTTCTCACTTCTCCGCATGGAAGTTTCCGTCAACATCGCATCGGTACTACTTCGCCTAAAGTGCACACAATGACAGATCGCAAACTCGAACGACTTTGACTCATTATACGATTATACTATTTTTGTAGGTTTGTAATCCATGGATATATGAGAGATGTAAATACTTGATGTTCCAAAGCAAAAAAAGGCTACCCATCAACCGATCAATACACATTTGTAAAAGTGATGTTATCACACCACGCTCTCCATCTCCCACACACCATGTCTCATCCACCCATTCACACCTCCACCTCCACCCATATCCAAATCCACGTCCTCACTCCCAAACTCCCTCTTACACCATTTCAACTCTCGAACCATCTCAACACCAGCACTACACAGTGGCAAAACAGTCCACCACACACTCCCATTACTCAAATGCATCAATTGGATTTGTAAGTTCGATGGTGGTATAAGACCTAGACGTTGCAGACGTGTTACGGTTGTGGTGAAGATGGTGAAAATGTGCTGGTATGTTGTAGTGTTGTTGGTATCGGAGGAGAGGATTGTGTGGAATGGTGGAAGTGGTTGTTGCATTCCTTTGGATATTGAGCTTGCTGCGAGCTCTTTTTTTCCGCTGTGAATGATCCTTAAGTATGTTCAACAACGTGAGATCAGATCATAGGTTGCTCAATAAGCGATTACAACATACCCTCTCTTTATTCAAGCAAGTATAAATCGAATGTCTGAATCCAAAGATGAAAGACACAAACGTACCTTAAGGCGTACTCCACGACTGAACATCAAAATGCAGGCGTAAACCAGTAAACCACAGACAAAGCAAAGGAAAATCAGTAGTAGCGGAGTTTGATAATGGATGCTATCTCGTAGAGCCTTATAAATTTAATGCTGTTAAATTCGAAAATTGCTAGAGCGCGGTCAAGTTTAAGTGCTGA